>NW_010272482.1:0-12803 GCF_000690775.1 Eurypyga helias
CACTCCCGGCAGGTGCCCAGGTGGAGGTGCAGTACGAGCCCTGCCCGCTGGCCGTGGCTCCCCCCCGCCTGCCCACACCTCTGGCTACAAACGAGAGCACAGAAAGGTTGAAACAGCCTTGGAAACGAGTTTCAAGCAGGGAGGGCATAAGGGGCGAGGTGAGCCTGTCCAGCCCAGCCTTCTGCCCTCCCAGCCGGGAGACTCCAGCGGTGCGGGGCACCTCACCCCCGGCAGCAGCCGCTGGTTCCGGCGGCAGGTCGGGTGGGAAAGCCAGGGGCGCCTGCCTTGGTCTCCTGCAGCCGGGACTACGGGCAGGAAGGCTCACCCGCACCAAGGGCTTCAGGTGGCACCCGTTCAAAAAGGACTGAGTAGCATCTTCCACGCGTGTGCTCTCAAACCGCTCCGAGTCCGGTTACACATGTACAGGAGATGGCAGTGGGAGACAGAATGGATTTCACGTCCGTTTGATTCAGAGATTTCACTCAGTGCAACGTCTAGTTTGAAAACCGTGTGAATATCTGCATCCGGGATCAGGTTCTCTGAGTAGCACCCCAGGAAGAGAAAAAACCCCAGCGTACTGCACACCAGTAAGATCTCCCAGTGCAGAAGAGCTTGTAGGGCATGGTGCTCACAATAGATTCTGTTTCAGCATACTAGCTAAAGCAAAAAGCATGATGCAAATCATCCAGTTGTGTTTGACCTCAAAAGGGATATCTTCGTGAGGTGAGAAAAAATTAGAAGACAATTTAAAGGTATAGCTGAAATAGCAATATGTCAGGGGGCACACATATGTTTATAAGCATATAACACGCTAACTATATATTGATTAAAGGTATTATATTACCTGTTCAGTGTACATATATATCCAAAAAGGCTATGCAACAGCCTGCCTTCAAAAACCATCTGCCTCCCAAAATTATTCAATAAGAAATGAAGTTGGCTATGAAGAATTGCAGGAGCATCTTGTGATAAAGAGTACCTACTCACATAACTAAGTATCTACTTACCTAATTAAGTAGTAAAGTGGATATTGCAGTCCAGAGAGTGTGGAAGAACTGGAAGAGACACAGAAAAAGTATCAAGACTAAGGAGACTGTGAAATAGTTTCTTTTTGAATGACAATTAGGAGATTAGGAACCCTTGCTCTAGCAAAGGAATGACAGCATCACCAAGAAGCACTGAGAAGTCACACCAGGAACGGCTGTTGTTTATTCCTCACAATATAACCCCTGCCCACCCCCCGCATGTTTTCTGTTATGGGAAAGGACCAATCATTATGCTTGATTCCACTGTGATTCTCATAAAAATTGTGAATAGAAGGAAAATCATCATACAGTCTTCCAGCAATAGGAAGGTTCTAAAGACACACAAATGGTAAGAGATACTGTGGAGTTATTAGTCAAATTCATGGAAGAAAAATCCCCCAAGAGCTATTAAGTGTGAAATGCAAACAACTCAGGATCCAGCAAGTCCTGAAATTATTTGCTGTTGACACATTGCAGGAGAGGAAATGCTGCTTTCTACTTGTGCTTTGTAAATCCGTTTGCTACCAGCCTTTGTCAGAAAGGATACCGAGCTACACAGTGATCATTCTGAGGTTCTCAAGCAGGAATTTGGATGAGTTCACAGACAAAACAAATTCAGCCTTAGTAATAGGTACTGTGTTTCTTCTAAATTTTCTTCCTGAGCTAAATTCTGCTCTGTTGGCATGAGGGTATGGCTTAGATGCACAGGATGTGGCTCATGCTTTACCTAGAAATACTTCAGGCAATCAAGAAACATTCTTTTGGGATTTTTTAATGGTTTCTATTTTGATCACACTTCAGTACAGAAAATGAACTCTAGAGACTCAAGACCACAGTGTGTGCCTTTCTAACCTCAAAGAGTTCCCACTCAGCATGAAAGTCCTTCTACCAGAGACTTTCTCTCTTCTGGTAGTACAGTATCAGAGATTGAGCTGATAAGAGGGGACACTAAAAGAATTGACAAATTTGTCGGCAGCCCCAGCTGGTATACAATACGGAATTCAGAATAAACTTTAAAATAATATGACAAACCTGTTAACAAACATATATATAAATAATTATTTAGGCTGTAAGGGATCTCTGGCGGTCACCTGTCTTTGACCAGAGCACCAGTAAAAAAACTTCATCGCTAAAAGTAATTAAGTTGTTCTGGCATGATTTGACCTTAGTAAATTCGTATCAGCTGCTTCTTATCACCTTCTTGTCCTTGTGTTTAAAATAGCTTCAAAGGGGATTTGCTCCATAACCCCCCAAGGGTCTGTAGTTCCCTGGATTCTTCTTTTTGCCCTGCTTGACAATGGGTGTGACATGCTTTTTCTAAGCATCAGGATGCTAACTCAATTGCCATGCCCTTTTTGAAAATGGTAAGAGACCAGCCGTGCAATGGCACCGGCGTGCTCTTGCAGCATCTTTGGTTGCATTCTACCTGGTGCATGGACTTGTGTGTATTGAGATTGGCTGGTGATCCCCAGCTCTGTCTTCTCAACTGAGGCTGCTGCTTCACTCCCACAGCTTCTGGTAGTGGTCCTAGGGAACCTAGGAGTGAAAACCCAGGCAAAGACAAGGCATTAAATGTACCTTAGCCTTTTCCACCTCCTTTGTCAGTTGGTATTGTGCCCCACTGAGCAATGGGCCTGCACTCTCCTTTTGTTGCCAATGCAATTCTAAAAACCTTTCTTGCTACCCTTCACCTCACACTAGGTTCAACTCCATCTGAGCTTTGCCTTTCCTAACTCCATTTCCACATGCACAGACAATGTCTCTGTATTCCTCTGAAATAGCTTGTCCCTGCTCTTTCCTTCAGTGTACTTCCTTTTTTTCTTTTTTGTTTGAGCTCAGTGTTCATCCATGCTGACTTTCGGCTGTGTTTACCTTACTTTCTGCACGCTGGGATGAACTGTGTCCTGAAGAGGTTGTCCTTGAACATCAATGAGCTTTCCTGGGTGCCCTCAACCTCCAGGGCAGTTTCTTGTGGAAACCTGTAAAGCAGGTCCCTGAACAGCCCAAAATATGCTACTTTCATGCCCAGGGTTGTAATTCTGATGTTGATCTTGCTCACTTCTCTCAGAATCTTGCACTAGCAAATGCTGCCCTCAGCCTTCACATATTCATCCGGTTCTTGCTTGTTTGTGAGTAGCAGGTCCAACAGAACATCTTCCCTAGTTGCTTCATCAATTACCTGCATCAAAACATTGGCTTTGACACATTCCTGACATTTCCTGGATTATCTGTGCACAGTGATATTGTCTTTCCAGCTGATTTTGGGTTGGTCAAAGTTGTCTTTGAGTACTGGCATTTGTCGTTGTGAGGCTTTTTCCAGCTGCCTGAAAAAGACGACTTCTTGATGGGGTGATCTGGTAGCAGACACCTACTGTGACATCCACTGCACCCGTCTGTTCTCTGGTCCTTACCCACACGCTCCATGGGTTCATCAGCTGTTCCAAGGTAAAGCTCCACGCACCCAGGTCACTCCTTTTCACAGTGTACAAGCCCTTCTAACTTGCCTTCCCACCCCATCTTGCCCGAACGGCCTGTAACCCTTCAGGCTTATCTCCTTCAAGGAAGTTACAATACCGGATCACGGGTGAGTAGTGAATCTTGCATCTACAAAGGGGAATGGGAGGAAGACCTGCAGGTAGTTTGCAGAAGACAGGCATGTATGCCTGAGATATCTACTTATAAAGCACTACAAGCAGCATTTTAAAATAATTATTACATTATTTTAAAATTTTTGAGTTGTTGGTTATGTAACTGAGTTTAATTAAGATGGCTTCTGCAAAGGGAAACTTTACTTTGCTAATTATTATGATTCTTTGACTGTAGGTTTCTGCAAGTTTCCACAAGGCAAGGTTCAGGGGATTTACAGCACATTAAAGTGCTACTTGACAGTTACTGCTCACATCCATGCTCAGTAATAAAGTAAATATTTGAAATTTGCTTGCCGCTGCAGCTCAAATAGGCACACAGGTAGTCACCATGAACTCATCAGCGTGTTGAATAGCAGAATACTCTGCACATGCTGGCTTGGCTCAGGCTAACTTTTCTATTTAACATTTTGCTGTGTTCGTAAAGTAGTGGGAAAAAGATGGAATTATATTTCTTTTAATGGTGTGGACAATGTCTCTTACAAGGTTCTTTCAGAGAAATGAAGGCACACTGTCAGCCACAAGGTACTAGACATAACTCAGAAGCTTGTGGAGAAACTGAAGACAGCATATAGAAACCTCTTAGCATGTAGAAAGTCATTCTAAAGGGCTCCACAGCATCCAATACTAAGACAATCCAGGAAAGACGGGCTGAGAAACAACACAGAAATACTTCCAAAATACATCCTGTATTCAGGATTAGCAAAGACTCTGTAAGAATCTAGCCATGGCAAAGAGAATTTGTCACATGCATGGGGAAAAGAGCTTGCAGAAGTAGCATTTGCAGAATTTGTGGTGACATCAATGCATTAAGGCCCCAGAGAACGTGTCTTAAAAGTGGGGGCTGCTTAGACACCTTGTTGCAACAAAGCTTCCCATTTTTGTTCCTTATCATTTACTATGATGCAGTTCAGACTTTTCACTTTCTGTAAGGCAGCTGCAAGGCCTGCTAAGGAACAGAGAAGAGCTGATCACTAGGTTGTCTAGGTCTTGTCTAGTCAGCTAATGGTGTCTTTAGAGATGTGTGAATACTTGGGAGTAGAGGCTTCCAGAGCCAGCTTGAAAGGGGCTATTTCTTTGTGCTTTCATTCTCTCTCACAGCAAAAAGTTATGGATTCTAGCTCTTCCTTAGGAAGAACAAACAGCGGAGGAAGAAGCAAGACATTCAATACTTAGAGTGTAGGACCTCTACTGTATTGCCATACCCATGCAGATACATGTCAGCTAGAAGATAGGGTTTAGCAGTAACTATTGTAATTCCACATTTAAATTATTTAGCCTGGTGTCATTTGAAAATTTGGGTCAAATCTGCAGTTTGAATTGAACTGTCTTGTCTAGATACCCTAACCAAGCAAAGAAATCTTTCTTGTGAGTAGTAATCGTGGGAGCTGCTGGGTTTAATCACATTAGCCAGTATTATTTCCAACTAAGTAAGTAAATGTCCTGACGGAGTGTCATCTGACAGGTGAAACCTGCACCATGACACCTACCCGTTTTATGTCCTCTGCTTTAAAACGAATCTTTCTTTTCTTTTTAGCAAGACTGGGGAGAATACTGGACTTGGATCAAAGTATTCACAGACTGAAGGAGTAGCAAGAATAAGGAGCAACAAGTGTCTTTCAGAGAAATATCAACCACTCACTGTAATCATCAAACTCCAGAAGACCCACACAAGGTCTTAACTACTTTGACATATATATTTATCCCATGGGAATTTGGTGGGATTGAAGCATTGGATTCCTATATACTGCCATGGAATAAAGACTCCAAGGCCCTGAAGAAATCTGTTTCAGAATGGAATTATACTTTCAAAATTGCAATCCTGTACTGTTGTGATTCCTTTCAGCAGTTTCTGACCACGTATATTCATACGCACTCAGTTCCCTGGCCAATGAGGACAGGGACAAAGACCCTAACAGGTTTCAGCAGCCACAGGTTTGATCTTTATGAACAGCCAGAATCAAATCCGTTTCCATGTCTCCCTCCTGGAGTAAGTGGAGTGAAAAGCAGTAAACTCGTACACTGTTATATCAGAGACTATGAAGCTAATGCAAAGAGAAAAAAAAGAGTCCAAGAAAAAAAGGTCCATATGCATGAATCTACTTCTTAACACAGACTTAAATTACAGCAGTAAACAAAATACTTTAAAGAATTCCACCCTTGTATATGGGTCCAAAATTTTCCTGTATGAAGTCTAGGTACAAACTCACTTGGTTTTCTTCAAGAAGTAAAGCCAAGAGGTTTTGGAAAACACTGGGGTGCAAATCATGTTGTCCGGTGCTAGGATCCTTTGGCTATGTTTAGTGTAAAATGAGTTAGAAACTGGATGATAGCCTCTACCACTGGATTATAAAATGCCAGAACTAAACCAGAAACAGGTGGTAGGCAGCTTACAGCTCTTAAGGCAGGAAATGCCAAGCGCAATATAAAAATAAACTCCCCACCCTTTAAATAAAACAGACTGCATCTCACAGTTTATTTACAGTGATGTGTGTTTTTTTCGGTCTGGAGAGCTGTTGGGATGCAAGGGGTCATTCTCTTCTACGTTTAGGCTGTAACAGGCCTATTTTGGCTTTCCACACTAATGCAGCTTTTAATTGCCTATGAAACTGCATCACCCTGTGGGAATTTCATAGTAACATTCAAAATTATGTCTTCCTTTTTCTATGCACAGGGATCAGAGGAAAAGCTACAGAAACTGGGGTTATAAACATAGTGCAAGAAATGCAGAGATTTGCTATAAAATGGAAATTGTACTAACTGACAGCTAAGCAACTGGTGGTCTTCCAGCTTGACTTGCTCAAGTCATCTCACTTGCCAGAATAAAGGAAATATATGTTTAACTTCATGCTCCTGTCCCCTGCAGCAGTATAAGTTTGATCATGCTGCACTGCAAAAAAAAGCAAGACTTTTCTAAAAATCAAGATTTAATAATAATAATGGAATTAATGAGGCTGTCACCTATTCCAATCCCTTGCTCAGAGCAGAGTCAGCCAGAGCAGGTTGCCCAGGGCCTTCTCCAATTGAATTTTGAAAATCTCCAAAGATGGGCAGTCCACAACATCTCTGGTCAACCTGTTCTGGTGTTTGACCATGCACACAGCAAAAGCAGTTTTTTCTTATGTTTAGGAGGAATTTCCTGTATTTCAATTTGTGTCCACTGCCTCTTGTTCTTTCACTTTTCAGTACGGAGGAGAGTCTAGCTTTGCTTTCTCTATTCTCCCCAACCAAGTATTTATATACATTGACAAAATTAACTCCCGAGCATTCTGTTCCTGAGGGTAAACAGTGCCAGTTGTCTCAGCCTCTTTTCAGGTGTTTCAGTCCCTTAATCATTTTAATGGATGCTTGCTGGATTCACTTCAGTACGTCCATGTCATATCGGGAAACACAGAACTGTACTCAACGCTCCAGATGTGGTCTGAGTGCTGAGCAGAGGGGAAGTATCACATTCCTCAAACCTGCCAGAAACATTCCTCCTGATTGCGAGTTGCCTTGCAATGACATTGGCCAGATCGTCACTTCTCAGGAATGCATTCTGTCACATTCCATAGGCTTAGAAACATAAGAGTATCTCAAGTCGCAAGGGACCCATAAGGATCATTAAGTCCAATTCCCTGCTCCTCACAGGGCTACCTAAAAATAAAACATATGACTAAATGGAAATCAGTCATATTTACCACCACAGCAGCTAAAGACCAAAAAAAACTGAGCTCTATTGCAATCTATTGCAATATCTAGTGTGTGCACATAACGCGGTTCCTGTCCAGAAATCAATTGTTTCATAGAGCAGTAACACAGTTTCTTCTGCTTCATTAACACAGAACAGAGCATTTTTGCTCCTTTTGTCACAATAGAGTGATCAATTAAGTGCAGTAAAACTGATATCACACACATGTCACGGAGGAGATGCAAAGACAAGGCCTATGGAATTTCACTGGGTTGGGAATACAGGTTGGCCCCGCAAGAAGCCAGTTACGCTTACAGCAGACAGCAATACTTCGCTATCCCCACGCTCCGTACAACAGTGCTTAGAAGAGGTGCTGTAGATATCATTATTTCTGACAGTTCTGCACCATTTATGTACCACTTCTTTAAGTCTGCCCTCATCACAAAGTGCCAAAGGACGTGCAGATTTGTCTACAGGTCCCAGACTCTCCATCCAATACTCCCTCCATTCAGAATACACAAGGTTGCTGAACATTCAGGAAAATCATCAGCATGAAAATTGAGTTTAAAAGTTTTCAAGGAAAGATTAAAACAGTAAGATTTTTATGTTCTCTTCCCTCCTTGCTTCCACTCCCCAGCCCCAGTATACATGCACACACCTGTGCTGTTTCATTTATGTAACCATTTCTCTCCCATTTGTCTTTTTTCTTCCCAGGTTTTCCATCCCTTGTCCTTATCATAGAATCATAGAATCATAGAACAGTTTGGGTTGGAAGGGACCTTAAAGACCCCCCACTTCCAACCCCCCTGCCATGGGCAGGGACACCTTCCACTCGACCAGGTTGCTCCAAGCCTCATCCAGCCTGGCCTTGAAGACATCCAGGGATGGGGCATCCACAGCTTCTCTGGGCAACCTGTTCCAGTGCCTCACCACCCTCTCTGTGAAGAATTCCTTCCTGATATCTAATCTAAACCTCCCTGATTTCAATTTGTACCCGTTACCCCTTGTCCTGTCACTACAGGCGCTTGTAAAAAGTCCTCTCCCAGCACTCTTGCTGATTTGAGTCATATTTCTTATACTAAGGGGAAAAAGAGTTTAAAAAATTCAGTCTGGAGCAGCTAGCTAAGTCACTCTCCTGCATATCCAGTAAGTAGCTGACAGTGCTTTGTCAGGGATACGGTATTCCCTGTTAACATGAAATCTGTGATGAAAGTATTTGTGTCAGCCAGCCCTTTATATAAAAACGTCTTTTAAAAGTAATCCCGCCGGTTAATACTTAGATAATAGCATAGTGTATCCAATATCCAGTCACCCTTTGAAAGCCTAATTTACACCCTCAGCTGGGATTACTTTCTTGGACAACCTTCACAGCCTCCAAGGTAGTCACTGAAAAAAAAAACCATTACATGCACTAGGTACGTGGTCGTCACCGGTACACCCCAACACGACTGCGCTAGCGTATTACAGAGGGCGGCTGGGGGTGCCAGGCAAACTCAGCTGCAAGCTGCACTTGTTGTAAACATAAAAGATGGAATGGGAAGTGAGGCAGAGAAAGGTGAGTAAGTAGGTTGAAGGGCAAACGCGTTTTATAACTACTGCTCCAGTTCCTATGCCTGAAGCCCTATACACGGCTGTTGCAGCTGCTCTGCTTTCTCCATGTATGCTTAAATAATTAGGTGATTCTTCTCTTAGAACTTGTTCAAATCAAGGAACCCTACTGTGACTACAGCAGCAGTCGTGTATTCGGAGATGAGTACAGCCGCTGCCCTTCAAGTCTCTTCTGCCTGCTTCAGCCCGATGGCCTCTGACAAAGCGTGAGGTGACAGATTTTCGTTACGGCTGACAGTGTTCCATGGACAATGCACCATAAATTGGAGCTACTTCCAAAGACACAGGTCTCTCATGCCTGTTACATTTTTCCCTGACATTCTTCTCCCATCTTCCTTGTGTCTTGTCAACAGCAGACAGCTATACTGGAGCCATGCGTTATTTATGCAGCGTTATAGACCAGAAAAAGAAAACGGAATGGCACTCTAACTAAGCCGAACCATCTTTCCCACTCCAGGTTAGTTTTTAGCAAAGACGCAGATCTTTCATCTGGTTTACTTTATGACAGCATGAATGCAGGCAGAGCATGGCAACAGAAAGAGGGAGGTGAGCAGGCTAAGGTCTTATGTTGCCTTAGACTGCTCATGAAACCAGGACACGAGTCAGATACTCATCACCTGTTCCTGGTTTCCATGGCTTTATTAGTCACAGGGAAGAAAAACGTGTCAGTGGGGAACCTGAGTAAGAGAAGAAACATTTAAGGTTCTTCCTTTTGGTGTCAATATGATTTCATTCCCCTTAAGGAAAAAACAGCATTTATTGGTTAGCAGACTGAAACAGGAGATTGATTTAACTGTGCACCGTTTCAGATAGGAAACACAGTGTCATTTCCACTGTCTGTTGTCCCAATAAGCACCCTCTCAGCACGTGCACCAAGCAGCTTCCCCAAATGCTGATAAATTTAGTCATTCTGATTCTTTGGTCATCCTTCCTAATTGCAAAATGTTTTTCTAAAAGGGAAAACACTGGGGGAAACCCAAACAAACAAGAACGCCAAAACTCAAAGACATTCTAAGGCAACAGGCAGGCAAAATATAAATACAGAAATTAATAAGATTTCTAGTTACCAAAGTCAATAGCTGAGAAGAGCAAAGCTTAAGACTGTCCTTTCGAGCAGTCACAATCTCTTCTGAAAAAGACTCTAAAAGTAGGAGTTGTACATTAATTGTTAAATACCTGCAGATAAGTGTGCAAACAGGCAGGACCAGCTGGTTTACCACCCTTAAGATGACAGCAGTATCAAACTCAAAACAGCTCAAATCACACCAGGAAGAGAAACTAATTTTATGCCATTCCATGGAACTGATTAATGTCTGAATGGGCAGGGGTTATTTTCTTTATCCTTTTCCCATACTGTACGCCCTCTCTTCATTATGCCTCAATTTTTTTCTTGCTTCTTCCGCTACACACCAAAAATCCTTCTACTTCTGTACATTCCAGAGGGCCCTTTAAAATGAGAAAGATTCCCTCAAAAGAACATGCAAGCTTCCAGCCTTTGTGTCCGCCTTGTCCAGGCATCGGGATGAAAATGCAGTGTGAATGATCCTACTGTGTGCATTCATTAGCAGAGGGATGAAAGGTGACGTGTCCAGCTAAATCGGGTTTAAATTGAAAGCAGGGAGGTTTAGGTTAGATATCAGGAAGAAATTCTTCCCGGAGAGGGTGGGGAGGCACTGGGACAGGTTGCCCAGAGAAGCTGTGGATGCTCCATCCCTGGAAGTGTCCAAGGCCAGGCTGGATGAGGCTTGGAGCAACCTGGTCTAGTGGAAGGTGTCCCTGCCCATGGCAGGGGGGTTGGAACTGGATGGTCTTTAAGGTCCCTTCCAACCCAAACCATTCTGTGATTCTATGAAATCACCAAGTTCAGACAAATGTGGGACCAGAATTGCAGGACACATTCTGTGGCACAACTCTCTGTAAGGGCATGTGGAAGGAGAGTGTCGCTCCTTTAAGGGTATGTGGTCAAGCACCCTTTCCAACACGACAGGCAGAATGAGAAAAGGAGGAAGCCATGAACAGGCCCATGTGGGGACACAAACCTCACATGATGAGGGAACTCATCACATGAGTGGTGAGAACCAAACCTGGGCAGTCACATCAATCGATAAGGGCATCTGAGAGTGTGAGAGAGTTTATTCCAGCGAGGTTATCTGCCTGGGGACCTGACAGCTGGGAAACTAAGGGGAAAAAGGGGAAACCGGAACCCAAATACATGGAGACAGACCTGACGTAACAACCATGGCGCCAGTGGCAAGAAACAAACCCCATCACGCACGCTGACCGATGGGCTCTCAAGAAACCACAGGTGCCACTTCCAGGAAGATCAGCCTGGACTTTGCAACTGATGAAGCTGCGTATCAGTGGGGCTGGGAGGGCTTTGGGAATCAACAGAACTGTACAGACTCCTGGGATGGGGATATGCAGGGGAAGGGGAAGCAGGGGGAGGGGCTGACGTACACTTGTATGGCCGAGCTTCGTGCCCCATCACTGCAGTCCTGCCTGGCTGCTTCTATCTTCTCATTAACTCTTTCCTTAGGCATCTCCGGGTGTATTCTCACTCTGTCCCATGTGAACGCGTGCTGCAAGGACTCGGTGCCAGCTACTGGGGAGACCTCTGTGTGTGTGAGAGGGGAATTTGGTGTCAGCTCCTGGGGTCAGACCAGGGGGTGGGTGCCCCTGGCCTGTGGTGCCAGGGTCTGCAGCAAGGACGATCCTGTGTCAGGTGCTGGTGCCAGCGGGGATCCTAAACACCCACCCACTGGGCTGGGAATGGTGCCTGTTCCCAGAAGAAGCTGTCAGGGTTAGAGCACGAGCGAGGGGAGCAAGGAGCTCAGTGCCACTGGAGCAGGACGATGGGTCACTGCCTGCGTGCCTAGTGCCAGCTGCGGGGGGCGAGTCTGTGACTTCCCCAGCTCCGGTGTGCCTGGGCCGTGCCCGGCTACTCACCAGCAAACTGCAGACTGGGCTAGCCAGTGAGTGGGGGGGCCTAGGGTCTGGGCCTGGGTGCCCCAGTCCCTTTGCTATGCGATAGTTATTTTTTGAAAAAAAGCCACACTTAATCTCTAGTGCGGCTTGCTGACACAGGCTTTTGGACTCTGCAGCGACAGAAATCCAGTCAGGGAATTCATCAACAACGTGAGTGGCTTCCGTCTCTGTTAAACAACCAAGACAAGTGTCAGTCCCCACATCTCTTCGGTGACTTTATGAGAGCAGATGACTGCTCTGCAGCAGACCTATACTGTTCTGGCAGCCTGCTGTTTTGGACAGCACCTAACAACAGTGACAACGCTGATGACATATATACATCAAAGGAATTTTAAGACTGGCATGAGCTCATCAAACATAGAGCCTGTACGGGCCACTGAGAAACATGCCAATTACTGACGAGTCTTCTTCCTGAAGGTATCTCCAGGAACTCACCTTAGCCTTCCCGTTACGCTCCGTGTGCTGATAATGGTTTAAAAAGGATCAGCATTGTCCTCAAACAACTGGCCGAAGTGGCATCCTGGAAGTCATTAACTCCAGCTGGTAAATCCAAGCTAGATGGGACATACAGGATGTGATGGTACTGGGACATCTATTAAAAAATACGAGCTGTATCCTTTTGTCTCTGCAGATTTTAACTTAAAAAGAAAAGTTTGTACAAACTGCCCCTGTAAATGAAGTGGAATGAAGACAGACACTCTCCCAAACTGCTGGGAATAAATGAGATCTGTTCAGCAGTAACTGAGCACACCCCCATTCTAAACAGCAAAGCTGGCACAGGAGGCCAGCACGACACAGAGATAAAATCAGCTCATGCCAAGGCGTTGTGCCCATGTGAAAACACTCAGCCTTTGCCTCAGTCTGTAACAG
>NW_010272483.1:0-33812 GCF_000690775.1 Eurypyga helias
CAGGAGCTGCTGCCACCGCTGAGTCTCATGCTGACTAAGATCTATTTGACTAATAGATCAAAATTGAAGCTGAAGATGACCCATTTGCTTATTATTTCTGAAATCTCAAACAGTTCATACTTGTAATGGGAGACATTTTGAATGCTGACATATGAATATTAATTTTAGAACTGTTTTGGCATCTGATGCATGAGTTATAAATCTTAGATTCACAGAGTCCATCCCTCAGAATCACAAGACAGCATGAAGTGATATCCTGCACACCTCTGTAGACTGTACTATTTTATATCTTGCTTTATACTACTGTATAAATGCATGTTACAGGTTAATTCCCAACAAATTATATTAAAGTCACTGCTAACACAGAAAAATGCAATGTATGTCAGGACAATACTAAGAAAAGAACAGTATCACCAAAGACTTAGATCGTTGTAGTACTAGACTGGAGACAGGGGCATAGGGTTGTTTTGTCTTTTTAAGGCAGAGTATTTCTCAGATAATTCCAAATGTTGGACAACACCTAATTCCAGAGAAGATCTCAGTAGTCTGGCAATTTGATCAAAGTAAAATTCTTTCCAAGTAACGTGTTCTATAATCAGTTTATTCTCAAACATATGAGGGAAACATAAAAAATGTTTTAAATTCTAAGTCCAGTGGCTCTGCCAGTTTGTTGCTTAATCCTAAAATAATTTAGATCTTTTTAGTAATTAAAAAACCCAAACAAGTACATTTTCTAATCTTCCAGACAATAGTATTTCATTCATTACTTGAGAGGAGATCATGTCCAATTATTCAACTGGGACAAAATAATCCCAAGTAGCATCTCAGCCTGAGATCTGGCTGTTTGTCCGGTAGTTCTGCTTAGAAGCACCTACAGGTCCTGGTGGACAGCAGGTGGAACATGAGTCAGCAATGTATCCTTGTAGCAAAAATTATTTACCATGTGAATAATTCAGTATTGGAATAGTTTCCCCATAGAAGTGGTGGAATTTCCCTTTACTGGAAATATTTAAGACTTGGCTTGACAGAACCCTTCTGAAAATATTAAAATAAAAACCTAAAAGAGTAGTCTCTTCCTGGTAAATATACTTATTCCATTTGCACTTCTGCAGTCGTCAGTCATCCACTTAATGATGTAAAGGATCAATATTATCTTTTAGGATGTTTACCCTAAAATAAATAAATAAATAAATAACGAATAAATTAAAATAAATCAAATGCATCATGTCATGTACAAATAGATTTATAATTTGTTATTAGGATATTACTTCCCCATATTAGTGAGAAGTTTTCAGTTAATTTACCATCAGCAATTTCACTGCAAGAAGACAAGTGAGATATTCAGAAGAGGTGATTTTTTTTTTTTTACTACAGTTGTGCACATGAACAGTGTATGATTCCCTAAATTTTTTTGGAAGGGAGGAAGGGAGAAGCTAGCTCTTTTCTACATTTAGATCCAACCATCTTACAGGATATGTGTGCAAGATAGAAGGCAACACAGAAGAATCCAGAGAGCTGCTTATTACACACTTAGGAGGAGGACAGTGCTCAAGATGAATCTATGATCGTACTAAAAAGTTCAACTAGTTTATTAGAGAGAAGAGCCTTATACCAAAGAGGAAGATCTTTAATAATGTTCTTTAGCAGCAACAAATTAAACATGCAAATACAGAAACAATCTCATATTATTTTACCTACTGTGCATTTTGAAATTGTCTTCATGGACCACTAGGTTATTTAATGGCCTTTCACCCCTGAGGCCACACTTCAAATTAAAACTGTGGAAGCTTTGAGAAGTAAGCAATATCAAATTATGTTTTGAATTTGTATTAAAATTGTACAACATTGGAGATGTCCCCACTATGAGCTCAACAAGATTGAAGAATGTTTAGACGAGACCACAAAACTTGCACAGTTATTGCCTATAACAAATAAAAGTTTCTCCCAAAAGAAATACCCTACACTATTACACTACAAAGAATACTGGGGAAGGAAAGTGTGGGGGGAAGGGAGGGAGAGTTGGAACAGGAGCTCCGTTTTCTTAGTTCAGTCTACCTGAGTAGGCTTATTCTACTACACCATTGGAAAGTGAGATTAAATTAGTTTCTGCTATAATTTAGTAGCATTCTTCTGGGTGAACAAGAAGACATGGGGAAGAAAAAATCTGTTCAGAGTTTTCATCAAGATAATTTTCAAATGCACAACATTCCTCTGAGACAGATTGCTCATCTGGCAGAGTGGATCATTTTCCTTTACAACACATTTTTCCTTGACAATGATCTACCTGAAAATCATTTTTGTGTAAATAAAGGGGGAGTTTTAGAATAAAATAACCTAAACATACACACTACTATATTCTGCAGAGGAATGTGTTCCATTTTTTCATTCAATTGTTCTTGTCCACTGTGTCCCATGTTGTTGTCTCTCTTCTGCAGCCTTGCATGTTGTGACTGAGTGCAGCCCTGTGCTAAATAGCTTTTGGTTCCAGGAAGAACGTGTCTAGGGCTTATAGATTCACAGAGGGGTAGGGCTTGGTAGGGACCTCTAGAGATCATATAGTCCAACCTCCCTGCCAGAGCAGGATCACGTAGAATAGATCACACAGGAACAAGTCCAGGCGGCTTTTGAAAGTCCTCAGGGCTCCCTCATGATATTTTTATAACACAAGGATTTACCATGAGATGTAATGCATCATCTCTGTGTCACATCATATTACTAAACAGCACTGCAGTAGAGATCATAAATGTGCTTTTTCAGATAAATATTGTTCTTGGCAGCAATTCAACTGCTTGTTGGAGACTTTCACTAAACATAGCTGCTTCTTTTGACTTTCCATACCCTTTAGATATTGCTTCTTTAGGTTTTGTATTCAAGGACAGGCCAAGATGACAACAGGCTGTGAGTACTGCCTGAAGAGAACACCCAAATGTTGCAAATAAGGCAGTAATCGCACTTGTGCCAGCACAAAGAAAATGGGAGGGAATGCCTTATACAGCATCAGTGAGATGTCATGAACAGATCTTACTCCATCATTCTCACTCTAAGTAATACAAAACCTGCTGAGAGTGATTATTAATGCACCATGATTGAGAGTAAATTTTGAGAAATGTTCTTTCACTGGATATTGCTAGCAATTTTTGTGCTCTATGTCTGCATGCCTTCCTGATATTTTATAGTTCTTTATAGTACAGACTTGTTACTCAGGCTTTGTAGGGTGGTGAAAACAAACAGAACCCAACAATGACTATAGGTGATATATATACCAGTTGCAGTTCTTTCCAAAATAAAGAGGAGTGCTTTCACAAGTGCTTTCAAAATCAGGTTTCCTCCCAGGTAATATGCATGTATCTAGGTATTTTGATTTAAGTTAGTTTTTTGCATTTGTATTTATCTCATAGTACAGTCAACTCCTCCCCCCACCCCTCCCCACTCCCCCCCAACTAACAATAATACAAGGTACACAAAGGCATTAAAACAGATAAACAAATAATGTAAATGTATAGTTGGTGTTATCTGAATGTAAGAATCTTTTCCACCTCTCTGAAAAGGGCAAAAATTGTGGGTGGACACCAGCAAGACTAAAGACAAGCATATTTTTGCTGTATGTGATCTGATGTCTTCATCCAGCTGCTGTTAATATGTGCATATCGTGCTCATTACCTATGTAAATTATTTCACGGTTATATTAACTTTTGTCTTTAAGTATGATGAGAAAATAACAAATTTAAAGGATATTTCTAATTTAAGGTGTTTTGATCATGAAAGTCTCAAATAAAACAGAAATGTTCTGATAAAATATGTGGAAGATCTGTGTCAATGTCAACCTATTCTGTGGATGTAAAGCAGAGATGACATTTGTCTTCTACACTCTTACTGACTTTTACTGCAAAGGTGCAACATAAATACTTTAAAATTTAGAAACATAACTCAAAGAGTACTTTTGGCAAATGTGATTTTCATTGCCCCGTTTTCTTTGGAGAAACTCAATACTTGAATATTAACATCACCAAAGTAATTGCAAAGATGGTTATGATGGGAAATCTTAGTAAACAAGAACTGCATCTGAAAAATATTATCATTAAAAACTATGTAGTAGTTAATTGAGTCTGATATGAAATTCAGTGCTGGAAAGTTAATGACTAATGCAACTATTTCACAGAGCTTAGTTACTGCAGGCTCTATAATGATCTCCTTTGCTTCATAGCAACAATGAAATTAACCTCTCTTTTGTCCTGCAGGTGTTGTGTTCTGATAATGCATATCCTTTACAAGTATGAGCAAATTATTTTCTTTGCATACAAATTGAGCATAAGCTGAATCCATATGGAAAAGAAAATGAACACTCCTTATATTTTTGAACTAAAGAATACACACTTAAATGTAAGTAAATGTCAATAAATGGACATCTTGGGTGACTTAAAATAACATTAATACAGGGATGATAATTATTTTCCTGGCTTTCTATCTCTATTATTCTATTGATTGCACAGAAACCCACCAGTTAGCAAAGCTCCTCCCTCACTTCAGCCTATAAATCAAATCCCAAAGAGCACAGAAATTTAAGCAGGGTGGTCTAGAAAGCAGGTTTGGTCTTGGGGGCAGGTAAAAGGACCACTGTTAGCTTTTCATGATCAGCTTGTCTACTGGGTTAAAGGAAGCAGAGTGTATTTATAATTTGAAGTGGAGAACATGAAAAGGAGCAAGCACAGGCTCCTGGTATGGTATCGGATTTTAAAATCCTTACCATCCCCAAAGTAACTAAAGCATAAGTTAATAATCAAAACAAAAATAAAGAAAACACAATGAGAGTATTAAGAATGAAACAATAGGAAGTAAAACCACTACGGGTAGAATAAGTAAGGTGAGCATCTGCTGCACTCAAATGTAAGATATTTTTGCTTTTTGTTCATTATAGTGTCCAAACTGTTCATGCATGTCTTATTGGCTGCATTACCCAGAGATTTGCAATACAAATTATGAGATTTGGTTATGGCTTCACTGTGAGTATGAAAGGTCAAGAAAAGTTTGAGGATGCTCCCTCTCTTCTCTATTCCAGATTTCCAAGATTCTAAGGCCAGCAACAGGGGAGATGATTGTTTGACAAAAGATTAATTGATAGATTTTTAATAGATTGTTGTAGTACTGTTCTTAATGCAACTTTTTAAAGTAGCTTCTTCCTCCTAGTATGAAGAGCAATCATGAGGACAAAATGGGAGGTGCTTGCTATCATCTTCAGAATAATGATGACTCTGCAACTGACTTAACTCCAACCAGTACTGTCAGTGAGACTGTGTAGACTGATTTAGTTTGCACATTATAAACTACATCAACAAGTCATAAGCAACTTAGTAACAATTTTCAGAAAGTGGCACATTTGATTTATTATTGTAAGCTCAGTCTGAGAACCCAGTCTCTGCACATGTCATAAGTGTGATGCAAAAACTTGGGCATAAAAAAAGATTGATTCTTTTTTTTTTTTTTTTTAATGTGAGGTTATCCATAAAATGTCATTACCTAGGAATGACATTTTCAAAGAATAGCTTAGAGTCAGAAGATGAGTGGGTAACCATTCCTTTGTATAAACCACCAGTTTAATAGGACAGTGCTGTATATTTCTTTATGTCAGTCAGTGATATATGACTGAAGAAGAAATGAGATGCTAGGTTAAGAAACATGCAATAATGGGACTCTCGTTCAACTTTCCTATATTCTCAACACCGCTTTTCTGATTTTTTTCTCCAGACATTTAGTAGGAAAAACTCCTAGAGGAAACAATTGAATAGTTGTGGTAAAAACTTGCTTCTGCTTTAATTTCCCAATATAAAAATAGTGTAAAGTTCTTGATAATAGACCTGGTGAGAATTTTATGTTCCTTAGAAAGGTCTGAAGACTGGTGGAGGAATGAACAGAATAAAGGTAGATAGCTGGAAAATTGTTTGAAAGGAAAATAGTGAAAAGCATTTATTTTACAATACTATAATGTTCTTGTTGGAAAACTTCCAATTCTTATTTCGAGGAATGCCTCACAGCTCTCATATATTGGTACACATGTAGGAAACAAATCTTGTGGCCTATGTTTATTGCATACCATTTAGGCATCTGACAGTCTATTTGTCAATAACAAAGCTTCATGAAAACTGAAAACAAAAAAGATTGCTAAAAATCAGAGTATCTTTAAGAGTGTCTCAAATTTTTCAGTGATTGTAGGATATGCCTGATTGTATAAAGTAAAATGTATCCTTGTGCATCTGAGTACCAAGGAGTAAGAGAAGGAAAGGGAAATTTCATAAGGCAAGTGTCCATATCTTATTTTAAAAATTCATAGATACACATTAATAAGTGAAATATTTCAGCATCTAATAACAAAGGTTTGCGAGAAGCTGTATTTCAAACATCTGCTCACAGTTTTGATACCATACATCAGTAATGCAGCAGTCTCCTTTGGGCTTTTTTCATCATAGAATCACTGAATTGTAAGGTTAGACAGGATCTCCAGAGGTTATCTTGTCCTCCAGAGGTCCCACTGCTCAAAGTAAGATCATCTAAATCAGATTACTGAGGAATGTGTCCAGCTGGGCTTTGACTATGTCCAAGGATGGACACTCCACAGCCTGTCCAGGCAATATGTTCCAGTCCAGTCCAAAACTGCACTCTCTGCAGTATGTTCAGGCCTCTTATATTATGAAACTTAGCAGTGGGTACAGTGCTCCAGATGTGTCTTACCAGTGCTGAGTAGAGGAGAAGGATCAACTACCTACACTTGCTTGCTGGTGGTGTTCTTTCTAATGAATTCCAGGATGCTGTTGGCCTTCTTAGCTGTAAGGGTGCCTTGTTGGGTCTTGTTGCAGTTTAATTTGTGGGAATCAAAGGGGCAGACTTAGTTTTAAGGCCCATAAATCTAAGTCCTGATCAAGTAATCTGATCCCATTCTTGATTTTAAACTTAGCAAAATATATCAAAGTACTGATATTTAGAATGTATGCTTTATTTGTTATTGAAATTTCTAAATTCCACAACCAGCCTTTGGACACTCTATTATTACATTTTCCACCTAACTGAGCCATCTCCTTTTCACTCAATTAAAACCTTACCAACTGAGTTCTAACAGTTATGGATTAATTGTTTCTTTGGTTTTGCCTTCAAATTTGTCATTGTGTGTCTTGAATTTTGAAATACGAAAACAGACGCAATAGCCCAGTGCCATATACAGATATTATATAACCTCTACTAGCACATTCAGTGTATCCTCGTTTATACATCTAAGCATCCAAAGATAGCTCTATTTGTTCCAGCTGGTAATCTTCATTAATTAATTTAGCTTTCTTTAAATCTCTCTACTGGGTCTTGCATTATTATTTCTGCTATTTAATCTGAAAAATCTATAGTTATTTGGGCTATTGTTTTTACCCTATTAAACCAGATGCAGAGTAGCAGTTTCTTATCAGTCTTTTGGACTCTCCAGATTTGTTGAAATTGAATGTTAATGGTCCAGAAACTTCAACAAGTGAGCCTTTTCCAATTATTTTTTGCAACTTATCCATACGTTCTGATTTGAAATGCCCAAAATGGATACATTTTATGCAAAAGGTGCAAGAAGGAGCATAACATACCCATAAATAAATTTTGCTATTGTTATGGCATTAAGAACTCCTTGGGAAATTTCTGAACATGTACTAAGTATAAGACAGATGGAATATGCAATAAAGTTTTCCTATAATGAGAAATACAGTGTTAACTTTTCCAGCTAAATCTATGAAATTAAATCTACTTTCTTCATGTAATGGAAAATTAGAGTTGAAATAGAAAGTTAGAGAAAGGAAAACCAAGTGAAATGTAAAGCTCAAATATAGTAGAGTCATTTGTGGAAAGTTCCAAGTGTTGGCAAGGGAGCGGTGAGATTGCCAGTAGTCTCTAGGCTTTAGGATGTCATGTGTTAGCTGAGACCACCAAGGAATTCTTTAATGTTTGTAGACCTATAACTGCTTTACAGAAGGAGAAAAAATTAATTTGTCTGAAGAAATTAAAGTTTGGGTTGAATTCATAGGTTAGAATTAAGGACACTGGTATACTTAACATGTCTCTGCACTTCAGGTGGTATTTTATGCAGTGTTCCCTGTGGATCATGTACTATGAGGGCAATGTAAGTTGCCTGGCTGATCTTTTCCTGACTGCAAGGTGAAGCAGTCATAAATATATGGATATTCAGTTGGATGTCTTATTTAGAATGTGAGAATTTGTGAGCTGAAGTTGTCTCCAACAAGCTGCACTTGTTACTTTCCCTGGTGACTTGGTTTGGGACATTTTACAACGGCATTAAAGGCACAATCCTAGGCATACTCTGTAATGAACAACAGTACAGTTTAAGCAATAAGGAGAGTGTGGTTTTTTAAACCTTTTTTTTTATTTGTTTTTTTTTTTTTTTTTTTTTGTCAGATTCACAATCAATGATAGAATTTAAAGAAAGGATTTACTAGTTGCAAGTTATATAGCTGGAGCCCTGCAATGTCACACTTGGTTCATTAATGCAGTTAGGCTGTGAAAGAATGGGTAGATAAAAAAGTGCTAAATTAAGAAGAGGCAATATGTCTGTTAAATCTCTTTTATTTACTCAAATTCAGGACTCTCAGTTTGGGGAATTTGAAATCCTGGTATGTGAATTTGAATTCATGGTATGTGAACAAAAAATCTTGGGACAAAAGGTTTTGTGGGGCAGGGTAATAGTATGGTGGGTTTGGTTTGTGGTTTGGTGGTTTATTTTTTTTTTACTATTAAAGCATTAGTTGCTCTATAGTAACTAAATAATATATTTTAAACAGATCCAGAAACTCTGTAAGTTTGTCTTTGGTTTTAAATTCTCTGGAAATTGAATAAATATGGCAAACTTGTATCTTTCATTCACTTACATTCTGTCAAATCTACAAAATGGTGCATAAACAAGGTTGTTATGAGCCTTCCTAACCTTAAAAACTATGTATCTATGGAAATACAGATTTACTGACTGCATGTGAAGCTACCTGAGAGACAGTTCTCCATGGAAACAATTTAACTGAAGCTTCTCAATAAAACTGCTGAGACTTTGTTTGAAGGACTGCTTTCCTAATGTCTTATATACAGACTGCAGTAGAATGTAATTCTAGACTAACTTTATTTTTTTCACCTGGCAAGTGAAAGGTAAAAGTTGAAAATGTCTCATATGAACAGTCTGACAGAAGAACGCCAGATTAAAGAGAAACCCTCATTTATCACAAGATGGCCTTAACTTTTGATATTCAAGACATTGACACTACCAGAAAATAAAGTTATAAACCAGTACTACAAAGAAAACAAAACAAAAACCACCTACACTGGAGAATACTGTGAAAAGAAAAACCGATAATTGTATTGTCAATTATTCTCTGAGCTAAAGAAAAAGAGTGTTTGTTTTCACTATGTTTTTTTCACTACAGGTTTACATGTGAACCCAATGCAAGAGGTTTAGCAATTAGAGATCTCATGAGAGGATAATATTTTGGCCAGTCGACCAATTTTTTTTTTTTTTTCCCCTTTAGTATCTGTACTTATTTACTAGAGATTCCTGAAGGTAATTAAACATTTGGAAATGTGCTGGAGCTGTATAAATAAGAAATAACTCCAGTAGTTGCAACAATATTTACATGTAAAATATAAAAACAATATATTAACACTGTGAATAACTAATCTTTACAACTACTAAATTGATCCCAGGATCATTTGATGACTGATCATCAGAATCAATACCATTTTAGCAATGAGATTCCTTACGTCATAATACTAAAGAAAGATATTTGTTATTTTCAGCAAGATGATGTTGTGCATACTTTTCTTTCATCCTTGCTCCTGCAACATTTTTATCTGTTTCCAAGACCAGTGTCCTGCAGCAAATGATGCCAGCAATACTGAATACTTTCAATTAGTAGTTCTCTACTTCTCTGGTAGCTAAGCAACTGACCTGTGGTGAAGAATACATAATGATCTTCTGCATATCCACCTTAGAGGATGAGATAGAGCATAGGATTCAAAACATGGATTTATTAACATATATTGATGACTTCAGCTTAGTCCTCTGTGGATTATGAAGTGTGTTTACTGTGTGCTTGATGTAAATAAGTTAAACAAAGAAATTAGAGGCTGTGTATGTATGTTACCTTATCTTTCCCTGTTCATTGGTAATTATCATGGTATTAGAGATCAAATATTCACAACTCTGTAAAATCAGGGTAAATACAAATTTGATGTCATCAATATACAAACAATCATAATTAACTACAAAACAGAATGTTTCAGGGCTTTTTTTTTAACTATTGTAATACGGTCTTGCTAGTAAAGCAGAATTTATGTAATGGGGATCTGAGAAAAAATAGCAGCTGACACACACTTAATCCAGAAAAAACACAAAGGCTGCTATTTGTCAGGGTTATGGTATCATGAAAAAAATAGCTGAAAGACTAACCTTATGCATTATGAGGCCTTCTGATAGATTAAATGAGTCTGTACCTCAGAGTTAGCCTGGACATACTGTTATAAGAATCCCAAATTCCACAAACAGTATGAGAAGTTATCTCCCTTCAGCTTTCTTTGGACAGAGGACTGGTGCAGTGAAGCTTTCACAGTTATAATCCCTACCACCTGTGGGAGACTGCACAATGTGGGGAGGCTCAGGATGGTGTCACACATGAAGCAAACTAACAGAAACTCTTCAAACACACTGGCCAAAAAACTCACAAAGAATCCACAGGAAGCAGCATAAAACAACTTTAGATTATTGGGATGCTGTGGGTTGACCCTGACTGAAGGCCAGGTGCCCACCAAAGCAACTCTATCACTCCCCTCCTCATCTGAACAGGGAAGAGAAAATATAATGAAAGGGTTGTGGGTCAAGATAATAAGGACAGTGAGGGATCACTCACCAGTTACTGTCACAGGCAAAACAGACCCAACCTGGAGAAATCAGTTTAATTTATTACCAATCAAATCAGAGTAGGATAATGAGAAATAAAACCAATTCTTAAAACACCTTCCCCCATCCTCCCTTCTTCCCAAGTTTAACTTTCCTTCTGAATTCTCTACCTCCTTCCCCCAACAGTGATGCAGGGGGACAGACAATGGGGATTATGGCCAGTTCATCACAAATTGTCTCTGCTGTTGCTTTCTCCTCAGGGGGAGGACTCCTCACACTCTGTGTCTGCTCCAGTGTGGGGTACCTCCCATGGGACACAATCCTCCATGAACTTCCGTGAACGTGAGCCCTTCCCATGGGCTGCAGTTCTTTATGAACTGCTCCAGTGTGGGTCCCTTCCACAGGTGGAAGTCCTTCAGGAACAGAGTGCTCCAGTGTGGGTCTCTATGGGGTCACAGGTTCTGCCAGGAGACTGCTCCAGCATGGGCTTCCCATGGGGTCACAGCCTCCTTCAGGCATCCCCCTGCTCTGGTGTGGAGTTCTCCAAAGACTGCAGGTGGATTTCTGCTCACTGTGGACCTCCACGGCTGCAATGGGACAGCCTTTCTCACCACATTCTTCACTGTAGGCTCCCAGGAAATCTCTGCTCTGCCACCTGGAGCACCTCCTCCCCAACCTGTACTGACCTTGGTGTCTGCAGAGTTGATTCTCTCATATATGCTCACTTCTCTCTCTGGCTGCAGTTGCACAGTGTTTTTCCCTCTTCTTAAACATGTCACTCCAGAGGTGTTACCACTATTACTGATTGGATTGGCCTTGGCCAACATCAGGTCCCTCTTGCAGCCAGCTGGAATTGCCTCTGTTGGACACAGGGAAAGCTTCTAGCAGTTTCTCACAGAAGCCATCCCTATAGCCCCTCTGCTACTAAAATTTTGCCACACTAACTCAATACATGCAATTACATTACAATGATCTAAATAGTAGTTTAGAAAGGAAACAGAATGACACTTTGGACAACAGAGATAATCCATTTGCAAACGTGAAATTTAAAGGTGAAGCTAATCATCAAAAATACGAGTTTGGTTTAAGACTAGATTTTGCACAGCACCAGTTTGGGTAAAAGTGTAGTTTGGACCATTTTCCAAGATGAAGATTACATGGAAATAATTTAAACGACTGGGAAATATCTCTGAGATGCTTGTATCTGAGTAGTGAAGTATTGAAAGCTGGAGGGGGACTTTTTACAAGGGCCTGTAGTGACAGGACAAGGGACAATGGCTTTAAACTGAAAGATGGTACATTTAGATTGGACATCAGGAAGAATTGTTCACAGAGAAGGTGGTGAAGCACTGGAACAGGTTGCCCAGAGAGGATATGCATGCCCCATCACTGGTTGACTTTTTTTGGCATTGTATTCTGTTCCTAAAATTAATATGAAGGGAAGAGAAATTATGTGCAGTCAGAAAGACTGGAGAAATTAATATTTACTTACAGAAAGTCTGTGGGTATCTGTGTAATAGTTCTTGTAGAAAAATAGTATTTATATTTCTATTGGAATCAAAATTTTTTAAAATTCACAATTATCCTCCCAATCTTTAAAATGTCCTACCAATAATAGCTATAACACAAACATCTAATTTCCTTTATTGAAAGAAATGTTGTATCTGTAAAATCTTTTCACTATATAACATAAGTTCAGTTTCATACTGATAGTGATGGGGTATTTTTAACTTTTCAAAAGGTATATATGAAGACCTATTTATTACATAATTTGCTGGCTTTATCTAAGTCTGTAAAAGCATATGGCATGTATTGAAATAAAAATAAAATTCCTAGCAGAGTATTAATGACATTGACTTCTTACAAATAAAAGATGTTCAGCCCAGTAGGTGGTTCAAATTTCCTTAGTAAGTACGTGTTAATAGCTTGGTAAGTGTTTTTAATGCCATAGTATAAACCAGAAAACACCAGTGGTTTCCGTGGTTTGTCACTGAGCCAGCCTTCATAATCATTTTTGCGTCACAGCATCCTCACAGACAGTTAAGCACTGTACAGCTGAAATGAAGTATTTGGCTTCACATCCTGTTTTTTACTAATTTTTGTAATCTCAGAACCTACATATATGAAAAATCCCACAAAGATCGTAAGTGTAACTATGTACTCCAATTCAATCATAAAAAAAATTTAAGAAGTCAGAGATTTTAAGACGGCTTCCCCTGTACAATTAAATTAAAATACCTCAGGTCCCTGCCCCCAGAAGCAGTCTGGAGTTATATGGGGTTTTAAAAAGAAAGAATTATTAAAATAAATCATCTGAAAAATTACTTTCTCAAGCAAGGGATTTTCTTTACATTAAAATAGAGGATTTAGCTTGGGATCATTCATATGAAAACCTGTAATAGATAAATAGATCTGTATTCTGTTCCAGTCAGGGACTGAGAGTCCCTCTCTGATGTGGTGAGAATAAATCATGTGGTCTCCCTTAACAACTGTTGTTCACTACATTTTTTGAAGACTTTTCCAGCAGTAATGGGTATAGGATATATCAAAGAAAAAAAGGATTGTAAGGATGTCTAGACTTCTTCTGCCTTATACAGAGAGGAATTTTGTCCTTCTGTGATGGAAAGTGCTACCTTGCTGAAAGAACTTTGTCTGACTCCTGGAAGTCTTTGAAGTGTGATGGTGAAAGAGGAACAAAGTGGAATGAATGCAGTGAGAGCGAAGGACTTAAAAAAAAAAAAGAGAGAGAGAGAGAGAGAGAAAATCAGCAGCCTGTTAGGGAATGAAGAGTAGAGAAGAAAAAATGTTTAAGAGTCCATATATATATAATTGCATGTAGAATGCAGTTTTTTTCAAAGGAAACCATTCTACATAAAAAGATCTAATTTAAAATTATATCTCAGTTTTTCAAATTGTGTCCTCATTTTTGCTTTTAGTACTGCTAGTTTTCAGGCTCATTCTTTGTGAATTTATTTAGTACAAAGAAAATTTCATTGGTGCCATTCTGTCAGCTGTCACAGCCACTCTGAACATTATCAGCCTGTTGCCACCAGAGTGGATGTTCAGCCATAAGTATGTGGCTGTCTGCCTTACAGTGTGCAGATCACTTCATTTCTCCAGCTGCTCAGTCCCTGACAGGCTGATATCTCTCAGGGGGTCTGCAGTTGCTGTCAGATAGTAAGCAATGGTAGTATTTTATGCTACATCAAATTATAGAGCCCTACAAGAATGTTCTATCCAATAAAGTCATGTGGGGGTGAGAATAAAGAATTTAAAACCTAAAATTTCTTCCCAGTTTGATTTGTATTTTTCTAAATTTAAACTAAATCAAGGGGGAAGTTGTGCCTGTTAGACATTGTTCATTCATGAGGACATGGGAGTTGAACTTTTTTTTGTAAGCTCAGGATGGCAATCCTTTCCAATAGGACTCATATGCCAGGAGGAATCACAGAATAGTACTGCTAGATGGGCAGCAGGAGCAAGTGGCAGTCAGAGTAAAGGGATATTTGAGTTTCTAGATTGGCATTGGCTATTAAAACAATGTGCTTATACATTTACATAGCTTGAAATACAGGAATAGGTTATAATGGACCATCTCCATACATACATCTCCATACATGCATACAGATGTATGTGATTCCACCTCCCACAGAATAAGAAACTAATTGTTATAGATGTCAGTATTGTGAATTTTGAAGTATTTTCTTAAAAAGTTATGACATTTGACAATTTATATAGAATTTTGGTATCTCCTACTTGGTTACTGCAACAGTATCCTTGAAAGCCTTCAACTTCATAGCATCATAGAATCATAGAATGGTTAGGGTTGGAAGGGACCTTAAAGATCATCTAGTTCCAATCCCCCTGCCATGGGCAGGGACACCTTGCACTAGACCAGGTTGCTCAAAGCCACATCCAACCTGGCCTTGAAGACATCCAGGGACGGGGCATCCACATCTCTGGGCAACCTGTTCCAGTGCCTCACCACCCTCTCTGTGAAGAATTTCTTCCTGATATCTAATCTAAACCTCCCTGTTTTCAATTTGTACCCATTACCCCTTGTCCTATCACCTCCATGTCATTACCACCTCAAAGTTGTTTTTTTGTTTTGATGTCTTGTTTTCAGTGGGAGCTAGGCATGAACAAGATTAATTATTTTCAGTAGGAAAATATTATTGAACATGTGTATAAAAAATGTTGATTTCAAGGTATGGAGAAATCAAGCAGGGAAGGATGTACTATTTGTTTATAAGTAAACACTTGAACAATGGTTTGCATATTCTGTATACAGACTACCCTCAAGATAGCTCTGTAATATCCAAAAGATGGTGGTACTTTTTAAGTCAGAAATTCCACATTCCTGTAGAAGGAATAAGATTAAAAGCATCCTCCTGAAGAAGGATAGAGTGAAGTATGGACATGGTCTCAGGAATGTTTTGGCTTAAGAAAACTGCATGTATCCACAGCAAGGGGATACAGTTCAGAGAGTGATCCTAGTTTGTGTAGTATCCCAGCTATTTTTGTGACATAAATCAGAAAGCACAAAGCTTCTTGTGCTTGGAGTTCTAAAGCACAGGCAGAAAGACGGTGTATCTAAATTGAATGGATGTACTGCTATACAATATGTATTTTCTTGTACTAAACCTTTGTTTGGCTTTAAAGAAGTATTCAGGGTGTGTGAAACATGAGGTGTTCATTTCCCACAGCTGCAGCAATACTTAATATCACAGTACTAGAAGTGTTATAGCCAGCACTCTAATACAAAATCGGAGATAAAGGAAGTTGCTATGCTGTTTGTCTACTGAGATAATATAGCCAGTTTTTGTAACACAGAATGTTTCTAACTGTGTGGCATCTTCTGTTGAGGGCTTCTAGCCAGAAGCCTTTAGGAATGCATCAGGATATCATGGACATTGATTGAACTACGAGGATTCACAAAAGTTTGGAACATCCTCTATGTGTTTGCTAACATTTTAAATTACATCATATTCTTTATGATCTTTCTGGAAAAGTGAATTAATTGAGATATTCTCTTGAAACTGAGTTTGAAGTGGTGAGAGGATAAACATTTTCAAAATATGGGCTCTTCACTTTCTATGCAGTGGGCTGATGTAGATTTCCCATTTAATATGCTGCAACATAAAGGAAAAAGCAGCAGGATTTATATTCTCTCATTCTGCTGCAGTGTGTATTTCATGGAAATATTTATATGATGAGCACGGATGCCAATCATTAGACCATGCCTATGTCCATTAAGCTTTTTCCCTATATTTGCCCCAGCACTTAATACTTCAGCAGTTTACATAAAAAAAGAGGAAACATGCAAGAGGAAAAGCAGCAGAGGTGACTTATTCTATTGATGCTGCTAGAGAGAGCTGAAGATGTCAAGGGGTCGGGTTTGATGACAATATGATAATTAGGAAAATGAATTTTTTTCATGTTTTCTTGCTAGAATATTTTCCTATAAAAGGAAATGTGATTAAGTAAATGGGATTATGTATGTTCTCAATTTTTTTTTCCTTTTCTTGTGTTTGCACATATTATAAGTAAACTATAATATATGAACTCCTGCATATCTATAACAGACCTAAAGTTTTTTTTTTTTTAATGTAACTTTACTCTTTTTTGATAGAAGGGAATATTTAATGAACCCATGAAATGAAGGAAAGATGAGAGTTTGGAGATTATTCAAATTCATCATCAACATTCAGTTTCATAAAAGGGAAAAAAATTAAAGAATGAAAACCTGAATAGAAAAGATGACACTAATAGTGAACTAGCATTGCTGAGTGACAAAAGTGAATATTTAGCTGTGGATTTGTTTGTTCTTGGCTACAAAATTCCGTGGTGCTTTTTTTATTTTTTCTGACAAAGAATCAAGAAAACACAGTCTGTGAAAACAAGAAAGCTTTGAAGACCACCTATTTAAAAGCAAGATTTTAAACTATAGTATCCAGTGAAGATGTAAATAACACATTTCAATTTTTCATTTTGGTTTGGAACTTTTGGGGTTGATTACGCCCCCCATTGCATGTTAGGGAAAAAATTATATGTATAAGCAAGAAAAAAGTTAGGTTTTTAATCACCCTTTTGAAATTAGTTTTGCTGTAATATTTGCAGAATCTAGTTTGCTGGTTTTATTCATTCTAAGTTTAGCTTGTGATAACCTACATGAAGTAGTAATACTCTGAAAGAGTTACAATGAGATGTTGTCATTATTATTAATAAGAAAACTACTAGAGTAACAACCCATTCCTTGCTCAGAGAACAAATATCAGTGAGTGGGAAGACTAGGTTGGGATCAAAGCAGAATGCCATTAGTGTGCAGGTAATTTTCCTCCCATAAAGGCCCTTTTCCAAAGGACTTTGCTGACCTCATAAGGAAAGATTGTATATTATAAAGGCAAAGTGTCTTTCTAAACTCCGTAGATTTTATTAGAGTACGTTGAGACTCTGCACATCATGCTACTATGGACAAATATTACAGTTTCACTCTTGCATTATGCCCTTATGTACAGCTTGAGACTGAAACTGCCCACCTGCAAAAAAAAGAAAAAAAAGATGGTGCACATTGTCACTGCTGGTCATCCTTTGAAGAAGTTTTCTGGAGTTTTTAGGGTAAATAAAAGGAATTTGGAGTCCTTTGATATATCCTGCACTTAGATATATTTGGAAACAAATATTTGTGAACAGTTTTAAGAGATTCTTGTCCCTGTCCTAACTATTCCTCAAATTTAGAGTTGTTATTTCCACATTTCTAGCTAAGACTATTCCTGTAAAGTGCTTTGAATCCTTCAGATAAAGGTTAACATGAACTACGAGCCTTCTCATGGGGGTGTTTTTGCACATTTCAGATTTCTGGCCTCATGACATCCAAACTGAGGACTTTCTGCAGAACACTTTGCATCCCTTCTGGCCAACATGACTTCTTTTCTTTCCAGAGAATTCAAAATCTCTCCAGAAATTGAGGGTATACACCTGGGTCTCATACCATTGTGAAATTATTTCATGGCTGTAGAAAATACTGTGGTTGAGGACTGTTCCCTAGACCCTCAGGGGAAAAAAAAAAAGTCATAGACTACTAGGGGCATGCATTCTTCCAAAACAAGAAAAAGGAGAAAGGAAGAAGAAAAAAAAAAAAAAAGCCTGCTAATACAAAAGACCTCTAGGTGTTTTTGGTTTGTAAATAAGGAATATTTTCTATAGTCATCCAGAACCTGCCACTATCAATTTCAGACAGAACTTGCACTTTTAGTAACATTGTGTTTTTACCTGAATCAGAGAGAAATTTTCCATTAAGGTCTGTGTCTAACATGGGAACATTTTTCTTCACAGTTTCAGCATGAAAGACAAAGTCTTCTGAAAACTGGGTTGGGAAATGGCATCTCCAATAATACCCTTCTATTTTGTCTCTGATAAGCTCTTTGAGAGGGCTTGACTCAGAAGATCAATACAATGACAAACCACTAAAATGTAGAAATCTTTTTTGCTGTTACTCATGGAAGAGTTGTATACTAAACATAGTACCCTGCTCCTTCACAGTAAACATTCTACATATGATAGGAAGTGGTATGTCATTATCAATGCTCACCTGAGCAATTACCTCAGTTAAAAATGTCTCGAGGAGGCAACAAATGGCAGTGACTTATTTTATTTACATTCACACAATTATTAATTCATATTTTATGTACAAAAATGCATTTTTATCATCTCTTCAGTAGACTTGGGAAATTCCTAGCAAGATAATAATGACCACGCAGTTTTCAAATTTAACAGAAGTGACCACCTAGGTATCTCTGCTTAGGTACAACAGTCAGGTATTTCATTATCATTCTGTGTTTAGTTTTTAACTATTTTTTATTTTTAAGGCTAAAAGACATAAATATCTCTCTGGAGGTGAAACACACTGGACTTGATAATTGTTATTGTTGTTATTTGTTACATTTTCATGTGTATCATGATATATTCAGTTATATATTACCTAGTCTGAAAGCAAATAATTTTATATGCAGATTTAAGGTAATGAGCATTCAACTTTAAAAAATGGTTCTGGTATCCTGTAGCTTCTCAATAATAATATGCTCTTACATTCCAACAGAGAAGGATGGATTATGGGTTTTTCAATTTGCATCAGGCATATTAATTGCATAGTAGGATTTCCACATAAAGTATCAATGTACTGGAACAAACTGTTAATGTAACAGAATATGAACACTTTCATTCATTTCTTGAGATTTAAAAGCAATCTTCTTTTTTATATATCCAAATAACATTTAAAAAAAACCCAAGCCTCTGTTAATGAGAACAACGTAACCAATGTTTTCTGAAAACCTTAATTAGCTTAAATGTTAATAGTGCTGTCCTAGTCATTGTACTGGCAAACAATACAACAAGCCATTAGGGAAAAAAAAGGTATGGAAAATCTTTAGAGCAGCTTCTAAGAAACATGGCATGGAAGATCAACTTTATGTTGCAGTAACAAGCAAAGAAACATTGAATTTAAGTTTACATACCAACCCCACCTCTCCCTTCCCCTGGAGAAAAGATTCCTAGACTAATAAAATTGTACTTGGAAGTCAAGTTCAGCTGGGAATGTGCAAAGTGATTTTAATGACACAGAATATCACGTTTAAAGTTTATGCTACATCTGATTAATTTTTGTTACACACAGAATCCAAAAAACATGTTTTAATAGGTATCAATTGTTATAATAGTCTCTTCCCAGGTCAAATAGAATCTATCATATAGCATTAGTAAAGAGCCTTAGGCCACAAATTGTAAACTTTCGCCCAGATACTGCTGAACTTATACTGAACTCTTACTTTGTTACATAAGGGAAGGCCCTGAAACCAGTACAAGTTAGAAAGATAAGACAGACATATCCATCAGCAGAAGCTGCCTCCTTGACATAAGAAAAGAAACGGCCTGTCTGGAGGCAGAGGAAGGATCCTGTGAGGAACAAGGAGAACCCGGACCCAAATATTGGGCCAAACCTTTGCATGAGGGAAAGGGAACTTAGATTTTAGGGGTATAATTGCCCAGATATTCTCTTGTTAAGAGTCTCTGCTCAGAGGCACCCAGCTCGATGAATTTGGCACCACTGTACAATTCAATAAATCCATCTGTCATATGTTGTATTGGAGATTCTGCTTTGGGAAACCTAAGGTCAAGTCAGAGGGAAGAGGAAGGACCCAGGAGTGAGAGTGAGTGAGTGAGAGAGAGTGAGTGAGTGAGTGAGTGAGTGAGTGAGTGAGTGAGTGAGTGAAAATTCAAAAGGGGTACCCATCAGCAGGGAGTTGCCTGCTGCAAAGTGACCCCAGTCACAGCTGTTAAAGTGTTAGGTGGTGTGCATGCAACTCCTTGATTGCAGGAGAATGCTGTGGGAAACAAAGTCACAAGCTTTACTAAAGTCTAGGTAGACAACATCCCCAGCCTTTCCCTTGTCCACTAAGCAGGTCACCTTGTCATAGACAGAGACCAGATTAGACAAGCAGGACCAGGCTTTCATAAACCTATGCTGACTTGGACTGATCGCATGGTTGTCCTGTACACACCACATGATGACACCCAAGACAGTCTGGTCCATAACCATATTGTATTTCCAGCAGACATGATGTAGGTTGAAGTCCCCTATGATAACAAGGGCTAGCTATTTTGAGACTTCTCCCAGCTCTTTTAGAATATTTTGTCTGCCTCTTCATCCTGGTTGGATGGTCTATAACAGACTCTCACCATGCTATCTGCCTTGTTTGCCTTCCCCCTGATTCTTATCCATAAATAGCATAACATCACCATCATTATCTCAAGGCAATTGAAACACTCCTTGACATATAGGGCTACCCCAGCACCTCTTCTTTGCCTGTCCTTTCTGAAGAGTTTGTAGCCATCCATTGCAGCACTCCATTTGTGTAAGTCATCCCACCATGTTTCCATGATGGCAACAATGTCATATTTTTCCCACTGTGCAATAGCTTCCAGTTCCTCCTGTCTGGTACCCATGGTAACAAACACAGTACTCAGAAGTGTAGTTGCACTTCAGTTGGGCTACTGATCCAGCCACCTTGTTGGTGGGAGAAGCCCTAATTCCTACATGTACAGTTATTTCTCTGTTTTTTAACACACCAATAAGACTTACATCTTTGCTGCTATATGGATCTCTATCCCCTACCTCCAGTGAGAGAGCAGACCAAAGGACCTCATTAGCATACCATCCCTCAAACACTGGTGTGCTGCTCCCATGTTATCTCCAGCAAGCCTCCTTTTATCTCTTTCCCCATTCAAATCCAGTTTAAAGCTCTTCCAATGAGCCCTGCTAACTCCTGTGCAAAGATTCTTTTCCCCCTTTGAGACAGGTGTATCCTGTCTGTTGCCAGCAGGCCTGGTGTCATGTAAACCAATCCATGGTCACACCCCCCAAATTGCTACCGTTGAGTGGGCTTGGAGCCATGTGTTGATCTGCTGGCTCTTCCTGTTTCTTCCCTCACCATTGCATGAAATTGAAAAGATAGAGAAAAACACTCCTGATCTGCTCCTGATCCCTTAATTGGTCGTACCAAGGCCCTGATTGCCCTCAGACTCCTTGTTACAACTTCATTGCTGAATAGCTGAAAAAAGAAGGGACAGTAGTCTGAGGGCCATGCCTGGATTGGAAGCTTTCTTTTCACTTCTTTTACTTGGGCCCCAGGGCAGATTTCCCTAAGAAGTGGGTCCAGTCTACATATTGGGTTTCTGTTCCATTCAGAAGGGAGTATCTTTTGATAATTACCTATCTTTCTTTCTTTATGGAAGCAGTTCTGACACAGGGTGTAGGCCAACTTAACCTTGGTGACACCTCCAAGCAAGATAAACCATCATCCTCATTATTGTCCATTTCCACTTGCAGAGATTCAGACCTGTTGTGCAAGGGCACCTGGAAAGGTAGGGTAGTCACAGTGGAGACATGCCTACTGCGCCGAGCAGGAACTTATCATTGCCCCTATCCCTTAAGTCACTGTGTTCAACCTCGTGGACAGAGGATAGGGAAACCTCTGTATCGTGCATCCTGTCGGCTTGCTGTCCCTGTGCCAGAGAAGATTCCATTTGTCTGTCTCTCTCCCTGACACTCCTCAACCTACTCACTTCCTCTTGGAGCTCTGTCACCTATGATGGGGTCATGACCTTGGTGGGTAAAGGAAGAGCAACATATGAGATCTACCTGGACTTGTGCAAAGTGTTTGACACTGTCCCACACAACACCCTTGTCTCTAAATTGGAGAAGAATGGATTTGACGTATGGACCACTCGGTGGATAAGGAACTGAGTTGACCATCACATTCAAAAGAGTTGTGGTCAATGACTTGATGTCTGGGTAGAGACCAGAGCTGACTGGAGTTCCTCAAGGGGTTGGTATTGGGACTGGTGCTATTCAACATCTGTCAGAGACACGTATGGTGGAATTGAGTGCACCCTCAGCAAATTTACCGATGACACCAAGCTGTGTGGTGTGGTTGACATGCTAGAGGGAAGGGGTGACATCCAGAGGGACCTTGACAGGCTGGAGAGGTGGGCCACTGTCAACCTCATGAAGTTCAACATGACCGAGTGCAAGGTCCTGCACCTGAGTCGGGGCAATCCCAAGCACAAGTACAGGCTGAGTGGAGAATGGATAGAGAACAGCTCTGAAGAGAAGGACTTGGGGGTACTGGTGGGTGAAAAGCTGAATATGAGCTGGTAGTGTGCTCTGGCAGCCCAGAAAGCCACCCATAGCCTGGTCTGTATCAGGAGAATTGTGGCCAGCAGGTCGAGGGAGATGGTTCTCCCCCTCTATTCCATTCTTGTGAGAACCCACCTGGATTACTGTGTTCAGTTACCTCTCCTATGAAGAAAGACTGAGAGAGTTGGTCTTGTTCAGCCTGGAGAAGAGGAGGCTCTGGGGAGACCCTGTAGCAGCCTTCCAGTACCTGAAGGGGGCCTACAAGGGAGGCAGAGAGGGACTTTTTTACAAGGGCAGGTAGTGACAGGAGAAGGGGTAATAGTTCTAAATTGAAAGAGCGTAGATTTATATTGGATGTCAGGAAGAAATTATTCACAGAGAGGGTGGTGAGGCACTGGAACAGGTTGCGCCATATCTGGTGGTGTTCAAAGCCAGGTTGGACAAGGTGTGAGCAACCTTGTCTAGCGGAAGGTGTCCCTGCTCATAGCAGGGGGTTTGGAACTAGATGATCTTCAAAGTCCCTTCCAACCCAAACCATTCTATGATTTTATGATTATACTTGTGTGGGGGCTTGTCCGCCATTGCTACCAGGCCCACCCAGGTCTCGTCAACTGCTGTCTTTAAGTCATTCTTTGTTTATACTATTTTCTTTTATCACTGGTCTGTTTCAAACTACTAACCTTTAATGGGCCTTCAACTTTTCTTTTTTTTTTCTTAAAACCAGCAATTGAATTCAGGCCCTTCCTTTTAATGCTGAACAGAAAGAGAAAAAATATTTGAATTTGCATGCCACAGCTGCAGGCTGTGAATTATCACGCTAGGGAAAAGTGGAAATACCACCCACATAATCCAACAAGAAGCCTGATTCATTTTGTGTTTGAAGCAATCATTGTGGTTTTACAAAGCTAAAATGAGTTTCCTTTGCAATCTTCACAGGTGAAAAAAATATCATCTCTACCAGTTCAAAGTAAGATTCCACTTTCAAATTTGTTTTTACTCCTATTTCTCATTTTTATTTTTCTTCCTTAGTTTCTTACTATTTTACAACTACCTTGACTTTACATATAACAGTGGAATTGAATTTGAGATAGGGTATTATGCAGAGCCAAGCAATATCTTCCCAGCCCTATCAATCCTGGCTGAACTTGTGACAAGTGATTTAGTTAGTATATAAGAACCAGATCCAAGGAACTTTGCAGAGGCTACTTTTAGCCTTCCAATCATTCCAGAACAATCAGCAAATCTTGCTTCTTATCTCACACACGGGGAGTTAGTTATCATCTGTTTAAAACCCCAGTGGAAGCACCTGCCTAGGGTCCTCTCTAAATATGCAGGACTCAACACAGTATGCATAGACACCCTGTGTGTAGCTTTCTACAGATCATCAATACTGAATAATGAAGAGAGAGATATTAAATTCTGCCTGTTAGATTCTTTACTCAAGGCTGTAGGGAGGTTTTGTCCTCTTGGGATCCTAATGCTTGAAGTTTCACTTGAAAAGCTTTAAAGTGCTCAGGATCTTTCTCTCAAAAAAATGAGTTGGATTAATGGTTTAAAAGTTCAGCTACTGACAGATGAAATGATGACTGCAGTAAAAGTCTGATGGTTTCAGTACTTGTCCAGAAACAATCCTTGTTATTTACTCAAAATACTCATACACTTGCTGTCCATCCCGTCATACAATGCAGTTGTGGGTTATTAGGACAGGAAGACAGAAGGGGGGAAGGAGGAAGGGGAAAGAAAAGTAGTTGATTTGAATCTCTTGAAGAAGAAGGTAGAATTAAAACTTTTTTTTTTTTTCTTCAGTTTGACTAGATAACCTATGTAGTTCCCTTCCAACGGGGATTATTCTATTCTACATCCCCAGTGAATGTTTTGGACATGAGATTAACGCTTCTGTTCTACAGGAAGATGAAACTGCGACTATATGTTTGATGTGTTTGAGCAGGTGCAGTTTGAGAACACTTTCCAGCTCAGATCTCTCAGCTGAATTGAATAGCTGCATGAACAGTTTCAGGATCCTGACCAAGCTTAGGGCTGGGTGATGTACTAAGCTGCTCAGTTTTCTGAAAATAATGTAAGGATATCAAAGAGCTCATCTCTTAATCTGACTTTACAAGTCATTATCATAGAAAGTTCATAGATTTCAGATTTTTCCTAGCAAGCAGAAGTTTAAATAAAGTACTTAAAGTTATTATTACTTCTTACTTTCAAATGGTAAAATTTGTCTAATATTTCAATACTTTAATGCTACATTTAAATTGATATTTACTCTACATTTCTCTACATTTAAATTGAGATTTAATACCAAGTTATATTGTATATGGTTCTAAATCTTTAGTCACATCCATATGTGTGTAAATTCATGTGTGTTTCAAAACTAAATTCATGTGTATTTCAAAACTAAAACCTAGATCAGTACTTATTCTAGTGACAGCAGAAATATGTCTCAGAATTGAGTAAAATCCCACAGATCTTGCTGAAACTGCTTAATTCTAAAGTGATATAGATAGTATATTTAATAGCCTTAGACATGTATAATGATTTTGTAGTAACCATTGTTTTAAGCTTCTGTAAAGAAAAATATAACCTCCCAAAAAATATATGTCAGCACACCACTGTTCAGTTTACTCATAAAACATAGCTTTAGCTATATTTTGTTATGTATATTAAGGATCTGTAATCTCTGAAAAGCTTGCCAGGCACTACTGTGAACTCACACTAGCAAGCGTACTAAATAGAAAAGGAACACCAGTACAGGGGAAATAACTGTTCTGAGAGGTTTGGCATGGCCCTCGTTGCCAGGGAAACCTCTTCTTTGTCTCTACGTGTTCAGAATGGCTGCCTCATTAGACACTGAACCTGATCATCACTTTACACTATGAGAGAAAAGAAAAACAAAATAAAAAAGGGGTGAAGGGGAAAAGCTAACAGGTCTACAAGTCTTCAAGAAATGCCAAGGATGAATAGGGATAATCGTAAATAAACTTATGCGTAATTACAATCATAATTGTGTTCAGTTGAGAGTACGTATGCCCAGGCTGCTTCATTCCACATTTCTCTGCAGGTGAAGGAATGAGCAATTCTTGATTGTCTTCTACTGAATTAAAAAAAAACCCAAAACAACCCATCCCCACCCCTCCCCACAAAAAAAAAACAAAAAAAAAAAACACCAACAAAAACAAACAAACCACAAACCAAAACCAAAGGGTGCAAACCACAAAACTGGTCAATTACATGTTTTGCCAAAAATATATCTCTTACTTTTAAATATTGTAAAACGTCTATTTAGTAACGGCATCCAGTTTATTTAACTGTCTGAGACATTGCTTTAGCTTTGCTGCAGCAGGTTTTATTGATGGAGTATGAAGAATAAAATGGCAGGGAAAAACCTATAGAGGTGCATTTATTACTCTGATCATAAAGAGGAGTGGTGAAAAGTAGTAAAAAAGTGAAAATATATAGTGACAAGAGTTACTTTATGTTAACTACCAAGTTTTAATCAAGATACTAAAACCAGCACCACATAAACATCTGAAGTGCAGCAGAACTAGATGCAGTTTCAAGGCATTACTCACTGGTAATACAACTATAAACCCGAGGTCTCTCAGGAGCTCAGCTCTTGCCCTTGACTGATGAGAAAAGCTTTTGAAAACAGAGTCAGAGCTTAACCTCCACACCCTGTGTCTTATAAATATCAACAAAGGGAAGAGTTTTTAAAGTCATCTTCCCCACAACGTTGTTCTCTGCGATGAAAAATGAAATCTAAATCACAGGTGAAACAGTTAACAAATGCCTAACCTCTACTCATACTTACGAAGAGGGAAAGCAACCCAGGCAGAATACTTTTTTCTTTTTTCAAATGTACCAGATGTGAAACCGAATAGTTAGATGCAAAAACAAGAGTGCATCTGACCACGTGGTCTGAGATTAACTTGTTAGTTTCCAAAATTATAAAGAAATGACACAAGTTAGGTTTACATGCACATGGAACCATTTTCCTTCTTAGTAATAACCTACGCTGAATCTCTAAGGAACTGTATTTAAATTAATTTTTTGTTGTTGTTTGTTAAAGAACCACTTTTATATAACAAACATTTCTGTGGAATAGTTTTTCTCCTCTATGATAACGTTTTTTAAAATAGGACTTTCAGATTACAGCTAGAAGAAAAGAACAAAGAAATGGCAGAGAGTAATCACCTACCCACAACATGGCAGGGACACACATGCACTTGCTGTCCTTGGAAAGTAGTTCTTTTCAGTTCCATGGTGAAATGCTCTCAAAATTTAATGAAAGATTAGTCACTACCAAGGGAAAGAATTTTTGCAAATTGGGACCTGAGGCCAAGAAAGCTACTCTGGAGGGCTCCTGAAAGCATCAGGGTGTTTTGCCTTCTATATGACACCATTTTAAATAGTTACCCATAGAGAAGAACTAGACAAAGACATTTAAAATCAATATACAAGTTAAGAAGTAACAACAAGAAAGATACTATAATACTTGATATAAGTACTAGAATATTCTGGATGCAGAGGGAAAAATAGTGACTAAGGATGACTAAATGCCTTCTTTGTCTCAGTTGTTAATAGTAAGACTGGTTGTTCTCCAGGTGCCCAAACCCCTGTGATGGTAGATGGGGATGGGCAGCAGAATGAAGCCTCCACAATCCAGGGGGAAATGGATAGTGACCTCCTGCACCCCTTAGACACACACAAGTCTATGGGACTGGGTGAGATTCATCCAAGTACTGAGGGAGCTGGCAGAAGTGCTCACCAAGCCACTTTCAAATATTTATCAACAGTCTGGTTAACCAGGGAGGTCCCAGCTGACTGGAGTTTAGCCAATGTGACACTTATCTACAAGGATGGAAGGAGCATCTGAGGAACAGATCATCTTAAGTGCCATCAAATGGTATGTACAGGACAACCACATGATCAGTCCAAGTCAGCATGGGTTTATGAAAGGCAGGTCCTGCTTAGCTAACCTGATCTCCCATGACAAAGTGATCCACTTAGTGGACAAGGGAAAGGATGTGGATTTTGTCTACCTTGACTTTAGTAGAGCCTTTGACATTGTCTCCCACAACATTCTCCTGGAGGCCTGGCTGCACATGGCTTGGATGTACATACTCTTCACTGGGTAATAAAACTGGCTGGATGGTCATGCTGAAAGGGTGTCGTGAATAGAGTTAAATCCAGTTGAAGGCTAGTTGCAAGCCCTGTTCCCCAGGGCTCAGTATTGGGGTCAGTTCTGTTTAGTATCTTTATCAATGATCTGGATGAGAGGATCAAATTATTACATTTGCAGATGACACCAAATTGGGCAGGAGAGTTGATCTGCCTGAGAGTAGGAAGACTCTTCAGAGGTATCTGGACAGGCTGGATCAATGTGTCAAGGCCAGCCGTATGAGGTTCAACAAGGACCAGTGTCAAGTCCTGCACCTGGATCACAAGAACCCCATGCAACACTACAGGCCTGGGGAAGAGTGGCTGCAAAGCTACCTGGCAGAAAAGGACCTGGGAGTATTGGTTAACAGCCAGCTGAATATGAACCAGCAGTGTGCCCAGGTGGCCAGGATGGCCAATAACATCCTGGCTAGTATCAGAAATAATGTGGCAGCAGGACTAAGAAAGTGATTGTCCCCCTGTACACACGACTGGTGGGGTCACACCTCAAATACTGTGTTCAGTTTTGGGCCCCTCACTACAAGAAAGACACTGAGGTGTTGGAGTGTGTCCGGAGAAGGCCAACAAAGCTGGTGAAGGGCCTAGAGAAGAAGTCCTATGAGGAGCAGCTGAGGGAACTGGGGTTGTTTAGCCTGGAGAAGAGAAGGCTCTGGGGAGACCTTATCACACTCTTCAACTCACTGGAAGGATGTTGCAGAGGGGTGGGTGTTGGTCTTTTCCCCCATTGGCAAGTGACAGGTCAAAAAGAAATGGCCTCAAGTTGTATCAAGGGAGGTTTAGATTGGATATTAGGAAAAATTTTCTCACCAAAGTAGTTGTCAAACATTTGAAGGGGCTGTCTAAGCAGGTGGTTGAGTCACCAACCCTGGAGGTATTTAAAAGATGTAGTGTTTAGGGATATGGTTTAGTAGTGGCATTAACAGTGACAGGTTAACAGTTGGGCTTGATGATCTTAAAGGTCTTTTCCAACCTAAAACATTCTATGATTCTACTGTTTGAAGTTGGCCTGATATGCAAGATTTGAAGCAACTGTTCTTTGTACCAGTGACTTAATGACAACTTTTTGTAAATATAGAGAAAGTAAATGGTTCCTCTTGGCTTCCCTTTTGAGCAAATACACACAAGGGCACCAAGGTTTGAAGAAGATTGGAAAACACTGCCTGGATCTTAATAGACAAACATGTGAGCCCACATGTCTGTGAGAAAAGATAATTAATTAGAAACCACAGCTATAACTTGGTTGTCATTATCATAAACACTCTGTGTTTTTATGATATTTTAACTGAACCAGGTTGGCAATCCTAGGACTTCACTGTGAGTTACATTTCAAAGTCTCATTCATGTTTTGAGTTGTCAAGTACCAGAATTTTTCTTGAATTAGTTTCTACTGACATAATTTCTTGATTTCATTAAGACCTAAAATGTAAAATCTTGTGTCTCTTCATATTTTAGGAGGAGTTTAGAAAGAATATTAAAGAGATTTCAGTAACTTACTGATTTCTCAGTGCAGAAAGACAAAAATGTTTAAGAAAAGATATGTATAATTTTCAGTGTCAAATGTTTTACAGGAATATAAGGCATGCTTTCTTACACAAAAGTACAAAAATAAAGAAAGGAAATTAAAATGCAACTTCTGATCCAGCATATTTTTTAAGATTATACATTAATCTTAGCCTTCATATGAATTAGTTTTTAATATCTAATTGCTAAAAAATACACAAGTTGTACTGCTTTTATTGATCAGGACCTTACTTTAAAGAAGGAAAAGCCCCTTCCTAGGTACAATTTCTACAGAAACTGTACTTATCAGTGCATTGAAATAACTTTCAATGTACCAAACTGTACAAGGTACAAAATAGCTCACATTCCTTTATTTTTCATGCAATATTGTGAGACCCAAGGAAACAGTCTTATCAAAGTTTATTAAATTAAATGTTACACAACATGTATGAAGGCCCTAGCATGGAAATGGATGCACAATCACCATCATAATTGAATGAGAAACTTACAGAACTAAAAACATAAGCAGTTCTAATTGGAGGTAGAAGTCCATGAAGGTAAAAATGCACTTGCACAGACTGCAAAAACCTTGCTTGACTCCAGGCAAAAGTCCTTAAGTCATCATTAATCCCACAAACTGATGCTTGCACATACAAATCAGACTTTCCATACAAAAATCAGAAAATAAGTGAGCAAAAGATTTGGACCTTTCAGAGTGGTTTAAGACACAGGCAGATTGCATATTTGTGCTGGTTTTAGGCAGAAATGAGCTCTTTTTCTTCACAGTGATGACGGCTGGCCCAGAGCAGCAGCAGGAGTGTTTCATTCCATGGTACGTCAGGCTTGGTGGTAGGGCTCAGGGCACAATGTGCAGTTCTGAGGCAGGAAGCTTTTTTCTTAGCTCTTGGCAGGGTTGTTATTGGTGAGGTTGGGTTCATTTTGTTAGTGGGTTGGGAGGTTGGCTGGTTTTCTCCTGGTTCTCAGGCTTAGATTCTCACTGCTCTGGGACCTGAATGTGTGTCTTTGTCTTTTCCTCCTACTCTAGTCCTGCACTGAAGCTGGGAGTTGGGGTGGGGGTGTGGGGAGGAGGGAGAACGGGAGGTTGGAGGGAAGTGAGTGAGCAACTGTGTGGTACTTAATTGCAGGTAGGGCAAAACCATGACAGTTATTTTTTGGTGTCCAACATGGGCCTCAAGGGAGTTGAGGTAAGAACAGACCTGATTAGTGTGTGATAAGTATTCGTTATAGCAACGTGGTGGTGGATGAGCAAGACACTGAATTTAGGGCTCTAAGTTGCTAACAGAACGGTGGGATCTACTGCCTTACGTGTTCCTTATTATCCTGATCTAATATGCTCCAACTTGGTGTATTACTGATTTTGGTTGGTGTATTACTGATTTTGGGATGAATCCTGTATCTCTATCTGTATTTAATATTGTCAGCACCCTGGTACTTTGTGAGCTGTGTCCAGAAGGCTTTCAATAATTACACCTTCCACTTTTTCTCCTTGGTGACTCACTGTATAGAGGAGAGATTATTCGGCGTTGGGGTGGATGTGGAGAAATTATTTCAGTTTTTTCCTTTTTCTCTCAGGTCAATGGCAAAAGCATGTGAGTATTTTGGAAATTTTTCATGGAGTTGGGGTGACCTATGGTTAGGGATCAGCTTCCTTCTGAATGTTCTTGTGATCTTGTGTAAAGTTAAAGAAATGTTTGGAAATGCTTCCTCATCTACTAACAGTGCTTGGCCCAGAGGAAAGCTCTGTGTAGCCACCAGAATCACCGTAACATGAAGGGGGGGCGGTGCCGACCTTCATGGTGGGCAGGACGGTGGCCCTACCCTGCACGTCTGCAACCATCGCTATGTCACCTCCCACTGCAGCAAGTCCACTTCCCACTGCAGCAAGAACACCTCCCACCACGGCTCCACCTTCAACATCAGCTCCAGCTGCTGCAGGGTGCAATACAGCCATGTAAGCCACCATGTGTCAGGGACATTGTCAGTGCCAACCATTGTCAGTGTCAGTTGCTCCAGTACAGACAAAGGAATGGACACACACATCAGTCTGTCTGGTAGAGGATGAGGAGGTAGCAGGGCCATCCCAAGAGGCAGAGATGAAAGAGAAGGAGATGGGAGCAAGACCACCCCAAGAGTGAGAGTTAGAAGATGAAGCAGTAGTGACCACTCGATCATTACCCCTAAGGGAGCTATGGGATATCCATAGAGATTTTCACCATTGTCCAGATGACCGTATTATCACCTGGCTGCTCCGCTGCTGGGATAACAGGACCAGTAACATTAAGTCAGAGTGCAAAACAGTTGGGGTCACTTGCTGGAGAAGGGGGCATTGACAAAGCAATTGGAAGAAGGACACAAAATGTAAGCCTCTGGAGACAACTTCTGCAAGCGTGAAGGAAAGGTATCCTTTTAAGGAAAGTGTACCACATCATCTGGGCAAATGGACCACCATGGAGACAGCTATCCAGTACCTGAGGGAACATTGTGCTGGAGATAGTTTATTGTGACCCCAACAATGCGTGGTTACCCACAGATCCACATGAAGTTCAATGCACATGACCCATGTGATCGAAATTAATGTGGAGTGCACCATCCTCATATTCTAGTGTGCCTGCAGTAATAACTGGGAAAGAGGATGTGTCACTGACTGTGGATGAGATGATTTGCTGATTCTGGGAATATGAGGAAAGTTTCTCTTCCCTAATATAGACCTGTGCCCTGGCGGTAGAGAAGCTGTCCCAGGAGTTTAAGCAATTCAGGGAGGAGGTGTTCTGCTCCTCACCTGTGTGAACCAGTATCTCAGCTATTAGGACTAAGTGTTCCTCTGCTCAAAGAAAGGAATACAGCAGGTATCCATCATGAGATACCCTGTGATTTTGCCTTTGTGACCAGAGAGAGGGCATGAGGAGTTGGGATGGAAAACCTACCTTGTTTCTAGAGGAACGAGTATGTGAATTGAAAGAGAAAAAATCCCCAGTGGGGATTCTTCTAGGAAAATTGCTGCTCCCATATCCAAACAGGATGGAAGATCTGGGCTGACTAATAATCCATTCCTCCAAGACATGAGTGAAGCATGTCAGTATTAGAGGAGCCCTAATGGTGGTTAAACCATGACGATGTTGTAGATGTTTTATATCCTCACAAGGTCCTTGGTCCTATGACGTAACATGCATCTTTCTCTCTGATGTCAGCATACGTGCAAGGCCACTGCAAGAAAGAAAACAGCAGATCAGTTTCATCTTTATCTTATTATTTTTTATGTATAGTAGTGTGGACCTCTTGGATAACCAACTAGAAACACAAGATGCAGTCAATGATGCCATTCCTAGCTCTTGCACAAGGCTCATACAAGAAAAGGAATGACATATTTTGTTTAAGGTATATCCTGAAGAGACACAAAAGAAAGGAACAGGTCTCCCACCTTAGTTGGTGTTATCAGAACATGATGAGTGTCGATGCTTGTTTCTTTTGTTTCCTTCTCTTGAAAAACCACTGTTAAATGTACATGAACATCTTCCTGCTAAGGTACCTGCATTAACAGGCACAGCCAGTGAAGGGGATCTTAAAGTTTGTACTTTACTCCAGTGAGAAAATTGCAGTCTGTTGTCTCTCTGCTCTACCTCTCTACTTGGTGAATATAATCAACAAAACCACTTTCAGAGCTGGAAAGAGAAATCAGAAGCATAAACTAGAAATTGAGCTGCCAAGTGCTGATTATTTTACGAGAGCCCCAAAATTACACTCATTGTTTGGATACTTTGAATATAACTTCACCTTTAAAAGGAAGTATTCTTATCAGTCAATTGAGATTTTTAAACACCATAGTGGCACTGCAAAAGGAAAATCACTGACTGCTCTCACACAAATTCAGTACTGGCAGAACTACAGAACTGTTCTTTCTAAGTGTTAAAGCTTGGGACATAGTGTTTGTGGAGTCTAACAGTCGTTCTTGTCTCAGCATAACATACATTAAAGATCTAGAACACATTTTAAGGATTATTTTTAGGTTTTCTTTTCCTGTTTCTCCATGTTTTCTTTTCCTGTCTCTCCTTGGTTTTGCCATTGAAATTATCTCTGAAGTATTGCATGCATATTTGTGGCTGGTATTTCAGTTATATTCAAGATTATTTGAAAGAATGCAAAAAGACACTTTCTTTTCTGGGTTCAAAATTTTAACTATACTTGCATTGATATTACAGATGAAATACTAAAAAAAAAAAAAAAAAAGTTAAAATTAACCTATTGGTAGTAACCTACTGTTCTCTGTCTTACTCCCAATCACATCAAAGGAGAAAGCAGTCCTGACACTTCTGTGACTGCTCCAGCCCATTGTAAACAGGAGGTGGCAGTTCTAGCCTTTGATCCAATATGCTGCAGTGTTATAAAACGACAGTAACTAGCTGGGAAGACATTTCCACAATACATAAGCTAAATAGCTTTTCCAAGGCTAGCTGACCTGCTTCTCCTTTAATCCCGTTTTGCAGGAGGCTAAAAAGTGTT
>NW_010272484.1:0-11682 GCF_000690775.1 Eurypyga helias
GAGGAGGCCACGAAGGTGATCAGAGTGTTGGAGCCCTTCTCCTATGATGAAAGGCTGAGAGAATTGGGCTTGTTCAGCCTGGAGAAGAGAAGGCTCCGGGGAGACCTTATTGCAGCTTTCCAGTACCTGAAGGGGCCAACAAGGAAGCTGGGGGGGACTTTTTACAAGGACCTGTAGTGACAGGACAAGGGGGAACGGGTTTAAATTGAAAGCGGGGAGATTTAGATTAGATAACAGGGAGAAGTTCTTCATGGAGAGGGTGGTGAGGCACTGGAACAGGTTGTCCAGAGAAGCTGTGGATGCCCCATCCCTGGAAATGTCCAAGGCTAGGCTGGATGTGGCTTTGAGCAACCTGGTCTAGTGGAAGGTGTCCCTGCCCATGGCAGGGAGGTTGGAACTAGATCGTCTTTAAGGTCCCTTCCAACCCAAACGATTCTAGGATTCTCTATGGTGGAGATGACTCCTGCCTCCCTGCCTGCCTCCTTAAGGCTGATCACAGAGCTGTACAGCATCCTCTGAAGGAGCCATGGCAGAGCTCAGACACTCCTCCCTGACACGGGCCTCAGGCGGCCACACTTTCCCACACGCATCGGCCCACTGATGGGGAAATACCAGCACTGTGCTGTCTGTCACACCTGTGAGAGCCAAAATCTCCATTTGTTTCCTACCACAGTCTTGCCTGAGATGTTAAGGACACATTTGTCCCCAGGTCACCTCATAGAATGGTGGGCTGGAGCCCTGAATGCTTTGTGGCTGCTGAGTGCTGGACATCATGCACACAACTGATTCCTGTCATTGCCTTTTCCAGGTGCTTTCCTGGATGGTTATTCTTGTCACCTTCCTGTGCACTTACTTGGAAAGACAGTGATTCACCTCCAGTAATCACATGTTAGATCTTGGAGCTGTAGTCCACCGAATTTCCAGCACAGACTGCAAAATGCTGATTATGGAATAGAGCAATGTAAAGGAAAAGTGAGATGATAGACTACCCTGCAGGGAAGCCAACCTGAAAATCAGAGGCTGCTTAGGGGAGAAATGAAGAAATGACCAAGGAGGTTTTAAGCAAGGGATTTAAAGGACAGAGGATAGTACATAAAAAAAGGGAATGCAACATAGTATGAGGAAATAATAGCTTGTCCCATAAACTAGTGTTTTTTCTTTATGCTGGACCTGGAAACAAAAATTACTTATGGCTGTTGCAGTACACATAAAACCATGGGTGAAAGAAGAAAGTGAAGGCTGCAGTTTCTGACAAGACAAGGACACACAGCCTTCAGTAAAATATATATTGCTGGTGACAGAATGAGGTTTTATAGAAATTATCAGGAATAGTAGACAGAGATTCTATATTATCAGCAAAGTGTTGCAGAATATCTTCAACAACAACGACGACAATGGGTTCACATTAGAGAGGTAATGCTGATAATTTATGGAATGAGCCTGTATTAAAAAGACAAAATATAAAAAAAGTAATAAAACCTTCTTCTCTTGGTAGTGCTTTATGTCCACATGTTTCAAAGCACATTTAAAAGCTGAAATCATTATTCCCATTTTAAAGGCAAAGAAGCTGAAACACAGGGAGCTTGTGTGATTTGTTACAAGCCAGACAGCATGTTAGCACCAAAATCAAGGCACCAAAATTAAGGTGAAATAATAGGGGCTTGAGCTTTGTTCCTCCTGCCACCCCAACTGAAATGGGCAAGTGGTGACTTATGAGGGAACTAAAATCTTCATACCCAGCTGGGGGAGAGCCACTGGCAGGCGGGAAGAGAGCCATAGAGCTATATTAAGCTCATAAGTCATAGCATCCGAGTAAGATGCCGGGAAGGTATCTCAGTGGGGTTTCAAAGCAGTGCTAGGGTCCACGCAGACTGCTGATGGTGGCATTTGTCTCTAAATTAGCACTCAAAACAGCCCAAATTTAAGAGGGCACAAGGCAGAGCTTTCCTTCTCTTCCTCTCTCCCCGAGTCTTTTAAGCTGAGTATCATGCTGAATTTATGTGTGGAGCAAAGCCATGCCCATGTGTCTAGTCCTGGCCCCGTTACAATCACTATAGCATTTTTGTAATCCCCTTTAAACAGACCAGGATTTCTCAGTGCCCTTCTCCATCTCCTGGAAGTAATGAGTTTCCTTATAGGATTTTTTCTGCAAGGAACAGAAAAAAACTAATGGGATGCAACAGCCTAAAACCTGGGGTAGATGAAGAAATGGGAAATGTAAGACTAACTGCAGTAATACTGGCCCTGACAGATCTGGTGAGCTCTTCCAAAGGGCAACATTTCTTGTCCAAATATTGAAAAACGGTTTGAAGAAGTACTAGAAAATAAACATTGAGGAGCGATCCTTCACAGGGCCACATAAATGAGCTACACCACCTCTTTAGGTATTTTCCTCTCTCAAATCCAATGCTAAGATCTGATCCTGTTTGCTTTCCAAGGGGGTGTGATCTGAGTGAAACTAGAAGGAAAAATATTTCATCTTTTTCAACAGTCAAGCCTTTAAAGTCCAGCCTTTCCCCTGAATTTTGAGAATGCAACCTGAGGTTTTTAAACAAGACCCCTATTGATATCAGTGGCAGGCATTGCAGACCAAACACCCACAGAGAGGTAAACATTTAACATCAGATACGGTTAAGGCTGTTAATGTTCTTCTTCTTGTCACATAGCCACTGTTCATATTCCTAAAGACTTTCTATTTGCTGTCCTCCTTTGATAGGCTTGGAGGAGGGAGTAACACCTCTTCTTAAGGCTGAGCTTAATGGAGATATCTGGAATCAATAGAGGAAAATAAAACCTGGCCTGATGGTTTTGCTTTTCTTTATTTAGGAGACACGGAAGGCAATACGACATCATCCTCTATGTTAAAGAAACTCTTCCATAGCTTTTAATTGCAACCTGTTTTGAAGCCATGTATTCAAATAGGGATAGCGCACTGTGTTGGCTCTTTCACAAACACAAGCCTTAGAAAGTCAAATGCTGCTAAAGAAAATGTTTTATGGTTTTCTGTTCTTGACACATCAGAGTCATTTTTATCTAGTTACTATGTTATGCATGCAACAGAACAGCCACGACAGTAAAATCTGCGACATGCAGACAGGACTGCAGGCGCAGCATGAGAAAAAGCAGCCTCTCTCTTGAGCTGTTGAAGAGCTCATAATACATTATTTATGGGAAATCAATATTTGTTTGTAATAACTACATATAAATGTCTGTCTATCTATTCAAGAAAGCAAAGAGGTCTCTATCCCACTGTGAAAAGCAGAAACCAGGACCACAGAGGCCTTAGTTTACATTGACTGATTACCAACAGTTCCTCTGGTAACGTCTGGGGAGCCACCACAGACAGGTTGGGTTTTGCAGGAAGGTTGGCTCTTGACAAAGACAGGATGATTTTAACTTGTGGCAAAGACCTCATTCCTGGGCAAGCAGGTGTCCATTACACAGTCCCAAATGCTCTTTCCATTGCGATGGGGATTTGAGTGTAGGAGAAAATGACACATAGCAGGCTTTTGGGTGAGAAATCCTTAGCATGAGGAGGCCCTGAGTACAATCAAAAGAGGAGAGTTGGTGTGGTGGATGGCAGGACACCTACCTATCCTAGGAGAAGACTGCAGTGACCCAAGTGTCCATGGGGAGTATGGGGGGGACAGGGCAGTGCCTGGTGAGGCTGAGCAGGCAGCTTGTGGGTGCCAAGGGTTCCCTGCCAGTAGATGCCTTCTCCTGGATGCAGGGCATCTGGAGGTGGGTGAGAAGGGAGGGGGATTTACTCTTGCTGTGTGCTAAATACATCACCATTTTTCTCTCCTTGAATAAAGATGTATTTGCTTGCACCCTTCCTCAGAGCCCTCCTGAATGAGGAAATCAGACCTAGTGAAGGCATGTGGTTCTCTGGCACTTCTTTAGGTGGGGATTAAAACTTGCTTCAATCATTTGTCTCAAAGATGTGAAATACGTTGTTGTTACTAGTTTCTGCTCTCATTAACTACCTGGCTGAGGGTTACATGTAGACATTATACTAAGGTAATATGAATTTTTTGATTATTCTTAATTCAGAGGCATCCATGTGTGCATGCACACACACACAAAACATATGCACACACAAATAGTTACATGGAGATTTTTATGGAAAGCGGGAGATTTGGAGGTGAATCTCCACTCCTTTTACTCCAAGTGACACACTCTCTCCCCCGCACAATACTATACATAACATGAACCATGGAGGGCTATTTTCCCAAGCAGACGGAAATGCTGTATTTTGAGGTGGGTAGCTGCATTTCAAAGCCAGAAGCCTGCATGAAAGACATTTGTACAGTGCCATCTGGACAACTTTTTAATTAATGTAGAAAATAAAAAATGAACGGAGAGACCAACCATTTCCTCGTGTTCAAAGGCATAACCTTGCAGGGGGAAAAATACTCGTGGTTGTACTTCCCAAGGATTAATAAAGAGTACCTACCATGGAGTTATAAAAATAAATTCAGACTGAGAAAGGTTTAAACCACAACAAAAGGAATATTTAAAACATTTATGGTTAGATTTATTAATTGATTAGTTTTATTAATTTAAAAGAATTCTGTTTTCTTTAAGCAGTTGTAGCAAGATAGGATAATGACAGCAGATAAAGAAAAATTTGTGGGTATTCTGAATGATGGATCCTTTCCACCTAATCAAATAATAAGGATAACTTGAGGAGGAAAGAAGGAGATGAGTACCACTCTGTTTTGGTGCACATAATATAGGAATTCAGCTATCTGTCCATTTAAGATATGATCATCCTTTTTTCTACCTCAGCATTAAGGTAGTAAAACATATGATTACACTGGAGACTGATTTTTCTGCCTGTCTTCTCAAGTGCTGAAATAGAAAGTGTATGAGGACTATTTGAATTTCATTACTTTGCAATCTTTGAGAAATAGTCACTTTTTAACTACTGATCTGCTTCTTCATCTGGTTTTCTCATGATATTTTTAAACCAGGAGATTTTACATCCCTATTTTTGGATGACAGGAGAAATCAAAGGATACTTGTGACCATGAAAGATTTTATTCAGTTTATCTCAGAACAGATATATTCTTCTATATCCATATGTATCCACATATCCTTCTTGTCTGCTGAAACTGTTATCATGAGTTTCAATCTGAGAGGCTGTTTTTACATCCTGGAATAAAGTCCTGTGGTTTTTTTCATTGCTACAAATCGATCTTATCTTTTTCCTTCCTCACATGGATTCTGTAACACTTTTATTAATGTTTTAATAGATATTGAAATCTTGGGGCGGGGGGGGAAGGGACAACTCACAGTTAAACAGAAATGATAAAATTTTATGCTGGAGGAGAAACAAGCAAACAGTAACTCTGCAAGTGTGAAACCAAAGGCGGAGGGAACATATGTCTTCCATTGGGAACAGGAGCTAACTGATTCGGTGCGATAAATGATGCTAACATTGCTGCATGAGGCAACATCTGGGCTTAAAGTGGATCAATCCCCAAATTGGGCAGAAACTGGGGCAGGGGGAGTAAAGATTATGGCTCTGATATTTAGGTTATTATGAAATTACTTCTTTAAGCTGTGCTAACATCATTCTTTAAATAACTTAAAAAGTACAACATCTAATGGTAAAGGCTAAATTTAGGAAATGTACTTCAAGCATCAAGACAGAGAGTGTTCAGGAGAAAATCCAAATTTATTCCTTACATTATTCAAGTTTGAAAATGACATTGTGTCTATCTAGCATGTTAAAAACCATGAAAGGTAGTCTATGGATGAGTGCAAGGTGTTCCTGTGGCTCCGGAAGTTTTTCCCTCCTCGGGTATCTTCATTTTGTGCAGACAGCCAAAACTGATTTCTTTTTCCTGCTCCAAATTTCTGGTCATGGGTTTCTAAGCATGGATTTTCCCCTGACTTGCTCTAACACTCAACATCAAAATTAATCTGTTTCATTGCAATTATTCAAGTGGATCCAATGGAGTCAGGTTTGGCATTCATCTGACTAATTGTGGGGCTTTGCAACACAGCTTTGAACCAGCTGCCTTGGCTACCATTGTGACTGGGAAGATCAGCTCCACACAGTCAGTAGAGTTTAAAATGAGATTCATCTCACCAAATGTAGGTATTTACTTTAGGATGAGGTGAGCTGTGCACTAAACTATGTTGACTGTGATTGTTGCTCATGGTGGCACTGGCATTCTCACCGTAGGCAAGTGCGTTTAGATTAAACTCACCCTAAGTGGGCAATTTTCATTGATTTTCAGAGGGATTACTGTAACAATCTCCTTTTAAAATTATTACTTTCTTCCTTACCAGTAAGGCTCCAAAAACCCTTTGCCTGATCTGGAGTGAGGAGGTTTCAGTTTGTCTCTCTCGCATCTGTCCTCAGGGCAAGTGTAGGGGTTTATTCCTCATTCACCTCATCATCCACATCCTACTCTAAACGATGGGTAGGTGGATGGGTGAAAGAGGGCAATTACCTGGCTACTTCGCACTCCAGTTTTATATTTATCCATATTTGATCTTTATTCTGCAGAGCACAGAGTCAGCTAACAAGGACAGTGATCAATACTCACGAAGTCACATGCAACTTTACGTTTGCATTCTTTGCTGTTACAACAAAGTGCATGAATTTCGTGTGCAGATGTAGAGACGTAATTTTGGAGATGTGAGCATTAAACAATGGAGGTTGTCAGTTAGATGAGGTATTAAAATATACGTATAGCTGCCAGCATATATATAGTCTCACTCTGCTTCTGTGTTTAAGGTGCCTTTTGGAGATGGGCCTAGAAATCAAATTTCTTAATAAATACATTTTCTTATACTAAATTAGATTTCTCTTTAATAACATTTTCTCTTCTTACATCTTTAGCTTTGTTTTTTTCTTATATCCAAAATTTAAAATTACTGCTTTTAATTATGAATATATATAGATGTGCCACTACTGCAGAAAACGTACTTCCCAGGCCATTCTGAAGCTTGTTCTGAAATTTTTTATAAATATGGACAAAGGGTGGTTTAATCTATATATATAGAAAACGTGCAGACATCTTGCAGCTTGTTTTGGGCAAGAATATGTAAGGAAATGTTGAAAAATATTCTTGGGAAGCATGAATTATGAATGTAGTTTGTTATAGATAATGTTGCATCATAAATATTGTTCATTTTAAGCCTGCATTCATTTTCATGCAGGTATTGCAAGGATGATTTATGCATTTCTAGAAATGCAAACAATTCATTTGCTACTAGTCTGGACGTAATGCCAAATGCCTGCTCATTCCAATACATGCTGGGTGTAACTTTGGCTGCAGCAAAACAACAGCTTGATGTAACTTCTGTCTCCTGGGTGCATTCTAGCATCAGTTACTGGAGAAAATAGATTTACTTTGGGCTGTTGAATTTAACTTTACAAATAATGCTTAATAACTAGAAAGTAGAGGTGGCCAAGTGGATGCATCACTCTCCTCTGCCAGTCTACTCTGTGTAATGTCTATCCATTTTTCTTCTGAGAGTAAATTCATTTGCTGTTCTGGAAAAACACTGCTAAGTAAAGCAGATCTTGAGGCCATGAAGTTATCTGAATATTGTTTGAAGACATGTTGCTGTTGTGCTCAGACTTTATAAATTGCAGGCATTTATTTCCAAAAAAAACTTGGAAAACACTTCAATGTAAAATTAAGCTACTATCCCTGAATTTTTCATTTTGGATGATGCTTTTTCAGGTACTGTCTGTCACATGATATGTCAAGAATTTGTAGGAATAATTGGGGGTTCAGAAAATAACTTTCTGTAGAAGCTTTCAGGAATTACTATAATTTATTTAGATAGATGGTAAGTTATGGTCCTTTCAAGCCCCTTGGACACTTAAAAAGTTGTTTCAAATGGATTTTTATTATGTTTTATGATGTTTAAAAAGTAATTATTGCTTTCAAGAAGGTATACCTGTGTTTTGATGTTGTGAAGGAGAATATAGTTTGTAAGGGAGGGGAGCCGTAACCATTCTCCAGTTAGCATCTACTGGAGAACTCTAGCCAGATTTCCACCTTTCAGAGAGAGGCATGCTGAAAACAAGATGGAGCAACACTATGCAGAGGAGAAGAAAGAGAACAGTAATATTGAGAAACAGTTAAAATACATTTACAGTGATGTTTAAAAATCTTTTAAGATGATGTTATGGGAAAGGACAGAATGAATCATTCAGGTATCTAAATACAAACTTCTAGTGTTTTTTTAGATGCTGAATAGGAGCTATGACAGCGAAACCTCAACTGTCTAGAATGACAGCCAAGTGTAACACCCTAAAGCATCTAAAATCGCACTATACATCACGTTCTGGCAACTGAATCCCACCCAGAGACCCTACCTGGATTTGATAAAAGTAATCCAATATCAGTTTAGAAAGCAGATTTAAGTAGCTAAAAGATCACATTCAAACTGGAGATCTCTTTGGCTCAAGGTAAAAATAAGTTTTTGTAATCATGTGTCAAAATGATTATCATTGCCTGAATAGCTGGAGGAAATTTGGAGGCTGTAAAACCAAAAGATTCATTTAACCAGTGATGCAAGAGACTGAGACATGCCTGGGGCTTCTATAGCATCCCCTGCCATTGTGACCAAGTGCCTGAATGTGCTCATGCCGTCCTTGCAGAGCAAAGATCTTTCTTTTTCCTTGAAGAATCCTAAATTATTTCATTGATAAGACAGGGAGAAAACAAAAGTTTTGCTCAGAAATTATTGTTTTTTACATACCTGGTGCACTTACGTAGTGAAAGTCCAAAGCATACCTAAGAGAGGGGAGTTGATCGGGCTGAAGGTTTGAATAGCTGTTAAAAAGTTCTGCTTCTGCTGGTTTGTTTGGATGAAACTTTATTGTGCATTTAAATTCTTGTCAAGGGCATTTAGAGCACTAACTGGGCATCCTGCAGCATGGAATTTTAAAATGCGATTTATTTGATGGACGGAGGTGATTTTTCAATAAAGATGAACGGGCAACATAAGTCATCCAGCAAAATGTCATGCTGGCCTCTTATGCTAGAGCAAAAAAAAAAAAAAAAAATCCCACAGAATATCTATCTCAGCTGTCACTGTCTTCTCATAGAAGATAAATCCCAAGTGGAAAAAACAATATATCTTTTACCCATAACAAGGCGCAGCCCTCTAGCACAACATGGGGTGCTGAGGTCGAGCAGCAGCCAGGTGTGAAGATCTCCATGTACATGATCAGTGCTGCAAAGGACTGAAACCTCAGCTGGACGAGATGCATCACATAGCTAAGAGCACCTTCACATGCTGCAGGGAAGTGTTCTTCCCTGGATCTGCGTGGCTTGGAAAAGCAATGCTTGCTTACAGAGAAGGAGAGAGGGCACTGTATCTTTGGCAATGGTGATCCAAAATCTGTTGCTTCGAAAACCTCACTGGGGCTTAACTGATGGCACAGAAGATCACCCAGGGCAAAGTCTGCTATTGTGGTGCCTGGAGACACCTTGCTAGGACAGAAATGAGATGATGGGAGAGAGGAGAACAGGAACAAGGGGAGAATGAAGCAATTGATGTGATTGCTGATAGGGTCAACATGATGAAGACAAGAAAGTCCTTTCCACCCTTACTCAGACCCTCATGTTTTCTTTGTTTCCCTTTACATTCGACTTGAAACCTGTAAGTATCTGATAGCACTTGCACATTTCACAAAATATCATCCTGTTTTGGTTTTCTACTCTTGCAAAAAAGGAAGAATTAAGTACACAAGCATATTTTAATGTTATGTGATCACCCCAATGCCACTATCAATTTGGATACGATAAGCTGAAGGTTACAGTTTTGTAATCTTTGTGTGATGCTACTGATGTGTGGATTTCTCGTTGTAATTTATTTAGTGTAATGAAGACTAATCAGGATAAAAAAGCCTAAATAAATTACTAACAAAATTTAGAATTCACCCCTACCATATCTGTATTAATATAAATTCAGAGTTATTTAACAGCAGCCATTGAGTTGTATCAGCCTAAATCTACATGTTTGCTGTTTGTTAAGTAGCCAATGATTCAAGCGGATCTTGGTTTGGATCTGTTTGTCCTCATCCTCATTAAGCCTTTACAATGATATTTCTGCCTATGATCTGAAAAAGAATGTTATTCCACTTAAACAAACATCTGCTAGCGTTGTTATTGCCAGCTTCTAATTCAGCAGTGACAAGAGTATATTTTTCACAGTGGAAGATTTCATTTTTCAGTTACTGGGGGCTCTGAACGAGCTCAGAATGAGAAGCTGAACATGTGCTGCTGACATTCACTCTGAGCAACGACAGGTTCAAACACTGGTACTTCTGCCACCAGCCAACCTGTCTTCTAATCCCCAGATCCATCCATTGCCTGGACATTTATTCCACTGATATGTTTGGAACAAGAGGATGCCTATCGGTCGCAGGGTAACTTGCAATTTTTAGGGACAATGACTGCACTGTGAAGCAATCCCAAGACATCATAGGAAAATTAGGGATTGCTTTGCCAAAGTGAAGAGATTGTTGGGTCTATCTGCTTATTTTTCTATACGGACACATATGAGAATTAATAGACTACTTTGAAACTTCCAGCTTTCCTTCTATAGGGGTTCTGAAACAGGGCTCTGTTCCTAAGAGCGCTGCAGGATAACATCAGAGACCGGTTTTCTTCTAAGGGCTTGAGGACCCTGAGCACATGCAGGCTCAGGTTTGGCCTCTCATCCTTTTTTTCCATGCCTGTTAGGCACCTTACAAAGTTGGGAGTTGTTCAATAAAAAACAGGCACAAGTGTTTGGGGAAGATTTCAGCTGGTTCATCTGGGCTCCACTGTCCCTGTTGTGCGTGGTGGGTGTCACTCTGATTTTACAGTGTCCTCAGCCTCTGCCAGGAGCAGAAATGGGCGCAGTGGGGAGCGCACTGTGCTGGGGCGGGCGTGCAGCACACACAGCACTGTCCTGGGAGCTGTGTATAGGAGGTGGTGCTAAGGAGAGAGACTCAGGCGAAGAGGAAAGACACAATATTCTTCAACACTCATCTAAGACAATGAGTTCAATTCACGTAGGGTTAGCTAGAGAGGAAGAGAATTGTTTAGCCTAAATTTATATGGGGCATGAAATACTAGACCAGCTGAACATACAGGGCATTCTAGATGGCAGTGCCCTTTTGAACATATGCTACAATTATTTCTTCCTCTTTGATTACACACATACAAACATCACAAGGGGCATCATTTAGAAATTCACTTACACTGAAGTGACATGATGACCGTGTCACTGTTGAGCTCCTGCACAGTGACCCATGTAACCTCCACACAAATGTTCTGCAGGGACGTGGCTGCCGGTGCCACTGCAGTGACGGCAGATGTGCTGTCTATGGACACAACTCCCAGCTCTGCAGTAAGTAGCTTCTTGGCCAACATCACTGCCATTTACAGAAAAGTTTCTTTCAACAGACTTTTGAGAGATATGTACGGCATTTTGGACAATACTGCCACGTTTAGGCCTGAAGTTAATAGGTGTTGTCATGGTTCAGCTATTGTGAAAGGCAGAAGATTTAGGAAAGCTAATGGTGGACTCTGATAGTAGCTGGTTTGAAAAAGTTAACCCTGTAATTTTCAGGCAATGTGTGCAGGCAGTGAAAATATTGGGAAATGGAGCAAATAAGGAGGGAGGCTGAAAATACGAAATTTATTAATTAAT
>NW_010272485.1:0-18606 GCF_000690775.1 Eurypyga helias
GGGGCGCGGCCCTGCGCCCGCCGGGGCGGGGGAGCTGGGTCCTGCGGCCGTGCTCCGCGTTTTGAGGTGCTTCTCCCCTTCGTTGCAGGCAAATGTGCAATACCAAGATGTCCTCCCTCACGGATGCCTCTTCTGTCACCGCTTCCGAGCAAGAGGCGCTGGTGAGTGCCTCGCCCGGACGCGCTCCCCGGCTTTTCGCAGTTTTTTGGCTGCTGGTTCTGAAGGGCCGCTTCGCGCAGCGAGCGATGGTTGGAGGAGAGCCAGGAAATCCGGTGCATTTGGGTTCTTTTTGACCCTGCAGCTGGGAGGCAAATCTTGCTCATTCGCGGTTAGGAGCTGAGGGTGATGGTTTAGGGCTGGACTCTGTCTCCAGGTCGGGTTGCTTTCTCCCGATAAAGAGGATTGTATGGTCCAGCTTGACCGTGGCAAGTGTTTCATGGTGGAAGTAGTTAACAGTTCGTAACCGAGGGGTTGTGGGAGATCTCTGTTGTGCAAAACGCACGCTCGTTGTGACACAGTCTCGTTATTACGGTTGCTTTGGGATTCCGCATTTTCACTTTGCCTTTTATTGGAATTTATAAGGAAGTTTTAATAAGACTGTTTGCTTGTGTTTATGGATTTGCATATCCAGGCTTTCCATGACAGAGTGACAGCTACGCTGTCCTGGCTTTCTGCCAAAATTTTCCTGCGGATGGAAGCCTGTTCTACCTGAGTAGCAAGCTCAGCACGCCGTGTGTACAGTGACAGTTGAGCTGGATTGCTTTTTGTGGAAGGGTAAAGTTTAAAAGTGTGGACTGACAGCAGGACTTCAAAAAAGCCAAGTAAGGGAACAGCAGACTGTTCGAAGTGGGTGTTTTGTTTCGTTTGTTTCTTCTTTTTTTAAGTCACGCTGTGTGGCTGCGGCCTGCTGTCAGGTCTGCCTGGCAGAAGAGCTTCATACTTGCAGGAGTCGGGGAGAGAGGGCTGGGGAGTAACAGGATCTGAACCCATCGGTCTAGTTGTGGTTTCTGAGATCGGAAGCTGCTTTGCCCTCCTGTGCCTGGCCGTCATTAGTACTTCAATAAAGTTACTCTTTGCTTCCTTTCTGAAACTGTGGTGTGTGCCGCATGCACGGAATGATTCGGCACTTAGGAAGGGTTGAAGAGGCATCTAACATCCACCAGCTTGTTTATTGTTTTCATGATGTGTGAGTCTTGGGACTCATCTCTCGTGAATGCATTAAAACTCAGCATTGGTTTGAGATTAGGATTAGCTATTAGCCAGTTTTTAGGATGGTTATGCTACTGTTAAAGTGGCAGTGCCAGAATGTACTGCAGTGGGAACTGTCCATGGCTCTTTGTGGTTCGTTCTCATCTCCTGCACTGGTGCTGGCAGAGCTGTTTGTGCAGTGCAGTGATGGGATCAGGACACTGGGCCGGCCAGGAGACGAAAAGGGGGTCGGAGGAAGTGTGCATTTTGTTGTGTTTGGGGTGGGTTCTTTTAAACTTTTCCTTCCTCTGCCTCAGAACTTGTCATAGACTGGCTGCAGATACAGCGCTGCTGGCACGGTGGGGGGGTGGGAAGCCACTGCAGAGGTAGGAGCAGTGGGAATACAGTGGGAAGGACAGGTTGTGCTTTTCCCAGCTAAGAAAATCTTCAGAGATAAAGCACGCCAGCTGGCAGCCCCAGAAACTGTCACAAGAGGAGACTAGGAGAGAGCTGGGCCAGTGCTTTGCTTTGTGACTTGCACTCTGGAGCCGACGGTCACAAAGGTCTGTTTGCCTTCTTCCCTACCCTTTGGGAGTCACTGTAGGGACGGAAGGAGCGAAGCTGAGTTCCCCGGGACCCCGCCCTGTGCTTGGAACCACTAGATGAATCCTATAGTTCAGGTCAAGGAGGCTGCATGTGGCAGTGAAAGGCTGGGGGGTGAGGCAAGATGTACACTGTGGGAAGCTCAGTACGACTGGCTTCACGTTCTTGTGCGTGTAGCTTTGCAAAGTCAAAAACTTGGGTGTGGGGAGGTTTTAATGTAGCTGTGTGTTTGCATCAGATTAATGCAGAAGGAAGAAGCCAACCTGTATAAACAGCGTTCTGTTCGGTGAGTAATTAGTGCATACTGATTGTTTTTCTTCTTCCCCACACAGGTGAAACCAAAGCCGCTATTGTTGAAGTTGTTAAAGCTAGCTGGCGCAGAAAAGGACACTTTTACTATGAAGGAGGTGAGAACTGATAATCACTGAAGGTAGATTGCAGTCAATACAGAGAGATTGCTCTGTTGTTTGGGGTGAATGGGGGGCGTTGCACTAGAAGATAGTGAGAGGAGGTATTGTTTTGATATCTCCCGGTGTTCAGCAAGTTTCTCTTGAACAAAATCTGGACAGAAGTATGTGGTGGTCAGTAGAATGGCAGAGTACTTGGGGGATAAGAGATGGAAATGGCAGCTCAGAGGGAGTTTTAGGCGATCAAAGTCAGAAGAGCAGATCTCAGTGAATTTAACGTGCTTTCTCTTAAACCTGAAACAGAAAAACATGGGTATTTAATGTTTGTTTATGTTACTTATTTTACAGGTAATATTCTATCTTGGACAATATATTATGTCTAAACAATTATATGATGAAAAACAACAACATATTGTACACTGTGCAAATGATCTCCTGGGGGATTTATTTGGAGTAACAAGCTTTTCAGTAAAAGAACACAGGTAAAATGGGATTCTTTTCTGAGAGTCTGGTTGTGAAATAGTGAAGAACATGATGCGTATGGCCCTCCTTAACTCTTTGCATCTTCAGAGATGGTAAGCTCTCGTTTATAATTGCATGGAGCTAACTTGCAACATCTCTTTCTCTATCCCCGACTAAGGAGGCTATATTCAATGATCTCCAGAAATCTGATAGCAATCAATCAACAAGGTAAGCTAGTTTGCAAGGACTTTTTGTTTTGGGAAATAGCCATAGGGAAAAGAGAACTTAGATGACTGCACGTTGCATGTGGTCATCAGCTAATGTCCATCTCTCCATAACTAGCCTGTTGGCTTTACGCGCTGCAGTCCGGAGCGGTCAGAAATAGTGAATTAAGGTACATGCTCTTTCCTCTGGGGGAGGGAAAAAAAACTGAACAGCACTGAGGCAGCTGTTGGCCTAGAACCAAAAAAAGCACGTCTGAGCTGAACAGAGAGAGGAGTAAATCGAAAAATTAGCCGGTATTTCTTACAGATAAAGCCCTCGGCAGCATAAAGTTTTAAAATTAGCTTCTTGAACTTGTGCCAGCAGTGAAGTTGGGGGAAATGGTTTTTGTTCTTTCTGTTGGTGGCGTTTTCCATTTCCAAAACTGAATGTGGAGTACGTTGAGAACTGGTGCCCCTCAGCTATGCCGAGTCCTCTCCTAAAAGGTCTGTGTACAAAAAAGCAGGTTTGTGGTAACTTTGTGGAGAGCCACTCCATAAATGGAGAGTTGTTACACTGTCACCTTTCCTGCAGTATGAAAATGCTCCCTATGGCTGTTCTTTTTGGCCAGTACCAGGAGTGAACCACAAGTTAAGCAGTGGAAGCCAATGTTGTATATCGGCTTCTGAGTCTGTATGAAGACGCCCTTTGTTTCTGATCCTTCCTAAAGGCAAGTGTGCAGCTGCTGAAGATGGGAAACGTGCTCTCTTTGTTACCCCTTCTTGTTAAGCTTGCAAACTTTAATCTCTCCATTTTTTTTTCTTGAAAGAGAGTATATTAATTCTGTGTCTGACTGGTAGTAAGCATATATAATTAACAACAGCTGGATTTCCCACATCAGAAAGGTTAGAGGGAAAATGCTGCACACACCTAAAAAGCAAAGGAACGGGGTTGTTTTTTCCACTGTTGTAAAATGTCTGGATTCCAAGTTCTGTTTAGAATTTACTTGCTAAATGCAGTGTGCAGTTAACTTCTCTCCCTTGCTTTTGCTCCAGTGTTTTGGGGCCTGACAGTGACTTTTCCTGCTGTGCTGTATTAAGGGTTTCTTGTTTGGTTTCAGACTCTGCGCTTGCTGACACACCTGAGGAGGATGCCAGAATTCAGCTTGAAGAAGAAAATGTTCTAAAGGTGATTTTTTAAGATAAATGTTCAGAGATAAATTCTGTGACACTGTCATGCAGAACTACAGTGGTTTAGATGCAGGTAGTTACTGATTCTAGCCTTGTACCTCCTACTCATGCTTACGCTTGCTCGGTATTTCTGTTAACCAGGAGTCTGTGCAAGGGTTAGAAGAGAAGCAGGCTGCATCACACGTGACCTCCCGACCGACTACGTCTTCCAGGAGGAGAACACACAGCGAATCTGGTACGTGCAGATTTACGAGGCAGAGCTTTCAGTAGCGTATGGCCACTTGGGGAAAGAAGTACATTCTGTTCCCTTACTGACTCTGAAAGACACCGTGAAATCCTGTTTGCGTTTCTCTGCTTATCTAAACCAAAATGTTCAGTCTGGAAGAAATACAGGATTCCTTGCATTGCTCCAGGATCATGTTACAGTCCCAATCTCTACAACTGTTAGTAAGATGATGGAATAACTTGTTCCACAGATCTGTAAAACTTGTGTCCATCAGCAGGACTTAATCAGTTGTGTTGTCTTCCTGAGGAGAACGCTTTTGTTTGCGGCAGCCTGATGCAGTCAAATTCATTTTGGTTCCCTCTGCAGACAGCCACAACACTATACATTTTGTTTGCTCTCTGAAAGCAGTTTTCATTGGATTTCAGCTGGGGGCAAAGACATCAAAGGTCCGGTAGTAACATGGGATGGTTTTGGATGTATTTAAACACTTGGCCATTCCTTAAGGACTTTTAAAACAGAGGTCTGGTGACGTAAGCATCGTATTTAGATTCCCTCTCTCTTTACTGTGGTTATTCAAGCATCACTGGCAAATACATTTTGAAAACGTGGAGTGTTTCTCCCAGTCATCAGCAAATAACAGGCTGGTCAGCGTAAACCTGAATAACTTTAAATTTCTCAGTGTAAGTGCTCTCTGCAGTTCTACCTCAGTACTGTTCTGTGGAATTTCTTACATTAGTTTGTTCCATCACTGCCGTTACCCCATGACTTGACGGTTGTAATTACCTGGGCAGCGAGGCCTTTCTGTCGCTGCGTAAGAACTTTCTCTCTTTTTCAGTTGCTTGGGAACATTCTTCAGTTCCTCAGCTTTTGTGTAGTAGTTTTTTTTGGTGTTAGTCAGTCCGAAAACTGTGCTGCGTCGCTGAGCGGTTTGCACTAAATTAAAAGAATGTTTTAATGTTGTAACAACGACTGGTGAAAGGATGGAAAGTCTGGGTTAAACATCATAACCTGTAATATTTAGGCATGACCCAGAGTACATAAGGTCCTGTGTTTTGCCTGCTTATTGTAGGTTGGATTATTAACTCCTGTCTTTGCATCCGTTTATTAGTTTGTTACAACCTTAAAAGTTCTTTTAATATAGTGTTTTTATATACACTTTTTTTCTAATTTATAGGAAATCTTCCTTTTAAACCACTATTCTTGTTAAATTGGGATGTAGCGGCTCCGTTGGAGCCGCTTCTATAGTGTATAGAAACCTTGTGGTGATGCAGTATCAGTACAGCATGGAGCCATGACAACTAAATGAGGACAACGATGGACAGGAGCAACCCTTGGGCCTGGGGGCACCAAATTTGGTGGGGCTCTCAGGGCGGAAAAAGAAAAGAGAGGGGCTGAGCCAAGAAGCACCAAGGGAAAGTAAGAGAAGTCTCAAAGTATGTACAAGTGTTTTGTTCTCTTTTCTTTACAATGCAAGATTCAGGACGCGAAGACTCACGGACTGTCAGGATGTGTTCTGTGAGGCAAGGGAGAAGCTGGGGGCGATGGAGGGTGGGTGCAGAAGGCACCTGTAGGGGGGCAGCAGGCTCTTACTGAGGTCTGTTGAACCGAGTTGTCAGGCCTCCTGGGGAGTTTTCACTCCACTGCACTTTTATACCGACTTTGCAACACCGTTTGTTTAATAAAATGGGTTTTTTACCCAACACTCTGAAACTCAGTGGAGCTGAATTTTGACCTACCTACCCCTAAAATGCTGTCCCCCTACTCCTTATGCTGCTGTAGGTGCTTGTTTCCAAAGCATTGTCTTTCTGCCTTCAAACCAAGCATATTTAATAAGCACAGCTTAAAGCGGTGCTTTCAGTGCTGGGTTTTCACGTAGTGTGCCTTGGAGATTTTCTTGCTGGCGTGCGGTGAAAGTCAGAATGGTTTGTTACAGAAATCCTGTCGAGTGAACACACTGACATGTCATGCAGTCATTAACTGATAACTTTGTTGGGGTATCTGAAACATGAGCCTGAAGTGACCTTGCCTGGCATGAGGTCCTTCCTAGGAATGTGGCACGTGAGCTAGTTGCTGTGTCTCCCTGCAAATTCTCGGATGGACTCAGCAGCCCTCTGAAGGTGCCTTTCTGTCTACTGACTGTAGAGGGAGTTAGGACAATTAAGATCCTAACTGTATTCCTCAAAAACCAGAAGGGGTTTAATGTGTCGTGTGAAGCGGGGTGAAAATGCTTCCAAATTTGCAGTTGTTTCCTGTGCATGTGGAGACTGCCATGTACGAGCTGTACTGATGGGACGAGTGGGGAAAGCCAGCCCCTGAAGTACTGGTTTCGGGAATGTCTCACGCTTCCCATGATTCTCAATGTTACTGTGTCCTCTTTAAAAAAAAAAAAAAGCTAGTGCCTTTTCTCCCCATAAAACAATGCTGAATGACTTAATTTTTCTTAAACTCCTATATAAGTATATTTTTAAGCTTCTGTTAAGAATATTCAAAACTGCATGGCTGTTTTTGAGTAATAACAATTCTTGAATGTGCCCAGAAGAAAATTCTTCGGACGACGCGCACAGCGACAGAAGAAAGCGACACAAGTCGGACAGCATTTCCTTGACGTTCGATGAAAGTCTCTCGTGGTGTGTAGTCAGTGGTCTCTGCCGTGACAGAAGCAATAGCGATTCAACAGATTCTCTTTCGATTCCTGTAAGTTTAAAATACTTTTTTTGGGTACAGGTATTTCAGATACCAGAAATGCAAATACGCAGCGTAAAACATCGTGGTCTTAATTAAAAGCAGCAGTGCCCTTGGTGTCTGAGGCGAGAAAAGAAGCTGAAGGGAAAGTTGGTGTGTGGGTGGAGTGGGGTCTCTCATAGGTCTGCTGACAAAGCTGAAGTGAATTTTTAAAAAACACTAACAGAATATTCTTTAAAAAACAGATTCTTGCTGCTTGGGGCGGTATTGAAAAGACGTGGGCTGTATTTTGTGTTTTGAAATGGGTGCTGCTTAGGGTGGTGAGAGAAGAAAAGCAGTCCCTGGCATTCTGTGACGGAGGGCAGTTGGTGCTTCTGGGCATCTGCTAGTTCTGGTACAGGTTCCGTAACTCTCATAGTAGGGCTGTGATGACGCCGTCTTCGTTTTCCAAGCCCCTGCTGTGTGGCTCTGGGTTCTGTTTTGTTTTGGTTTGGTTTTCAGCAAATTATCTGTGGTTACCTTAAGTCGTGAAGAGCTAAACTTACTCCTGGTCACACGCTGTGTTCTGCACTGACAGAACTAAGACTGTGTCTTCACCCGTGCTGTGTTGTAGTTAGCCCCTGTCTCAAATTAAGTTGAACCAAGTTGATGAGAATAGAGAATTTAATGACATGCAGCCAACGTCTGCGTCTTGTTTTCAGCAAATTATCTGTGGTTACCTTAAGTCGTGAAGAGCTAAACTTACTCCTGGTCACACGCTGTGTTCTGCACTGACAGAACTAAGACTGTGTCTTCACCCGTGCTGTGTTGTAGTTAGCCCCTGTCTCAAATTAAGTTGAACCAAGTTGATGAGAATAGAGAATTTAATGACATGCAGCCAACGTCTGCGTCTTCCTCCTTCTGTTCTTTCCCTTCGTAGGGGAGCCATTGTGAAACGGCAGCAGCAGTCCTCGAGCTGGCTGCAGGTTGACTGCAGCCTCTGTTGCAGGGCTGACAAAAGGCTTTCGGATCTGGCTTTACTTTTACCTGCGTAGGGCTCGTTGGCCTTGTGAAGGGACACGAACAGCAGCAGGTCTCACTTCTTCCACAGCTAATGAAACCAAGTAGCTCTGGTTTTGTCTTCTGGTGTTTTATCTTAACAGTAATGGTTATGGATACTGACTGGGGAGGTTGAATGTGTGCTTTCTCTCCTTTTCAGGATCTCGATGCCAGTTCGTTAAGTGAAAACTCTGATTGGTTTGACCACAATTCTGTTTCAGACCAGTTCAGTGTAGAATTTGAAGTTGAGTCTATTTATTCAGAAGATTATAGCCATAATGAAGAAGGACAGGAGCTCACAGATGAAGATGATGAGGTACATTTCTGTTCGGTGTTTTTTTTGACTCCAGAGGGCGAGGGGAGGAAGGAAACTTCCTCTTGAGATTGCAGCAAGAAGGAACTCCTCAGGTATATTTCAGGACTGTGTGTGCTGTGTCACCAACTGCACCCAGTCGTTCGTTAAATAAAACTACATGCCTGCGCAGTCGGGTCGCCGTTACACACCCACCAGGCGGTAGCAAGAACGGTGCTGTGGCTTTCCGTAGGCTCTGAAACGGATTCTTGACAGGCTGGAAAGGTGTGTTGAACTTCGCTCGCTAGCTGTTGGAGTCGAGGGCAGCGTGTGCACTTGAGTCTGTAACAGCAGGTGTAGAAGCAGAAGTGTGTGGTGAGCTTTGACACTTCTGACACTGAGTGAAAACTTCCCTGGCAGCTTTTTGCAGAGGGGTATTTCAGAATTGTTCGCCTCCGTGAATACGAATGTTTCATAGAGACGCTGAAACACAATTATAGAAATTTCCATTCTGAGGCAAGAAAGCAGACTTGTGATTACCGTCAGTTCCAAGAGACCTAGGTATCTGGAATGTCAGGAACGAAGTGGGATTTTCTGTGTCCTGGGTTACTTGTCTGTAACTTGCAAGAGGCGAATCAGGTGAGGCCCGGATTGGCTAAGTGCCGGAGGCAGAATTGGCCAGGGACTTACAGGACGCTGACACTTGAGGGGCTGAATGGGACTGGCTGAACTGCTGTACCCCGGGTCACAGTGCTGCGGAGCTGCAGCCTGAGATAACATCGTGATTTGGAGGAGGAAAGGATTGAGGTGTGCCCCCGCTCCCAGTAGCAGCGTTGAGAATTGCGGAATGGCGAGGCTGGGAGGGGTCTCTGGAGGTCCTGTTATCCACCGGCCCTCGGCTCAAGCAGAGCTGGTTGCTGAGGGCCATGTCCAGGTGACCTGACTGTCTCCAAGGGTGGGGCCTCCACAGTGGCTCAGGGCAACCTTAGGGCACCCTCGCAGCAAAGCAGTGTCTCCTGACGTCAGACAGAACCTCCTGTGTTTTAACTTGTGCCAGCTGCCTCCTGTCCTGTTGCTGGACGCCACTGAAAAGAGCCTGTCTCTCTCTTCTTTGCACCCTCCCTTCAGGTGTTTATACACATTGATAAGATCCCCCCGAGCCTTTTCTTCTCCAGGCTGAATGGTCCCAATGCTCTCAGCCTCTCCTCACGTGAGAGCTCCTCCAGTCCCTTGCCATCTCAGCAGCCCGCCCTTCGCTCGACTCTCTCCAGCAGCTCCATACCTCTCCTGTACCGGGGAGCCCAGGGTGGGACGCAGTGCTCCAGGTGTGGCCTCATCAGCGCTGAGCGGAGGGGAAGGATCACCTCTGTTGTGTACAGTGGAACCTTCTGCCTGTCTGACATACACTTCTCTTCCAGCTGTGTGTTGCACCTGTGAAGAGAGTTCTTTTCCCCCAAACCAGTCAGCAGATTCTGTGGAGTTAACTTGCTACTTCTCCCCCTCTACTCCGTTCTTGTGAGACCCCACCTGGAGTGCTGCATCCAGCTCTGGAGCCCGTAACATTACAAGGATATTTACCAGTTGGAGCGAGTCCAGAGGAGGCCACAAAGATGCTCCGAGGGCTGGAGCACCTCTGCTATGGGGACAGGCTGAGAGAGTTGGGCTTGTTCAGCCTGGAGAAGAGAAGGCTCCGGGGAGCCCTTATTGCAGCCTTCCAGTACCTGAAGGGGCTACAGGGAAGGTGGGGGGGGACTTTTTACAAGGGCCTGTAGTGACAGGACAAGGGGTAATGGGTTTAAATTGAAGGTGGGGAGGTTTAGATTAGATATCAGGAAGAAATTCTTCACAGAGAGGGTGGTGAGGCACTGGAACAGGTTGCCCAGAGAAGCTGTGGATGCCCCATCCCTGGAAGTGTTCAAGGCCAGGCTGGATGAGGCTTTGAGGAACCTGGTCTAGTGGAAGGTGTCCCTGCCCATGGCAGGGGGGGTGGAACTGGATGGGCTTTAAGGTCCCTTCCAACCCAAACCAGTCTGTGATTTTAATGTAAATTGATGTATGTGCGACGCTTAATGCGTTTGATGGAAAGGATCAGATTTTTAATTGAATGCCAAAACCCAGTTACATTAATACTTTCATTTTATTTAAACCAGGTATATCAGCTGACTATTTACCAGGATGAAGATAGTGATGCTGATTCATTTGATGAAGATCCAGAGATTTCTCTAGCTGTGAGTATAAACCTTGACTGCGAAAGCATCGTAAGTTGGGTCAAGGAGTATGGAGCAGAGATGAATTCTGTTGCTACTGGTGACTTTTTTTTTAAGAATTAAAGTGACACTTTCTTGGATGTTTCAAGGTTCCAAAACAATATTTTCATATTTTTGGGTTTTTTTTTAATTAGTAAGCTTTCTAGTCAGTTTTAAAAAACCCCAAAACCCAAAGCCACTAACTTAGGGTTTCACTGGAAGGAAATTATTTGGAGCCTAAATCTGACTTTCTGCACACACACAAAAAAGTCATAGAGATCACAAAAGCTCTTGTACAAATTACAGTGTCTAGTTTTACTGCCTAAACTGAACGAAGGCATCTGTAGCATACGGATGTGAAGGCAAATCTGTTTTCATAACAGTACTGCAAAATTACTGGATTTTAAGGCTTTTTCCATATTCTGTGAGACCATTCATGATGTGTGGGAAGAAGTTCAGGGGGTTGAGGCGAAGCGTGTCGACAGGTGACAAAAGCACACGCGCACACGAATTCAAAAGCCGTGTGTCTGTTCACTTACAGCTGCTTTTCACACTTGGGGCTCGGCTAAAGCTGTTGTCCAACACTGCCTGAAGTGCCCCCAGTCTCGGGCCGGTCTGTAGGACCGAGGGTGTTCACACTGCATGTAAAACACAGGGCTCGCCACCACCTTCAAGCACAGCGCTGCCCTGTGTATGGAAAAATGCGCCTGTGAGTTATTTTTAGGAATTAAAATGGGTCTCAAGCTTTTGGTGTCACTGATGTTATTCAGGACTCAAACAAAACGGTGCCTTGAATGTCTGAGTAAGGTCTGGTTTTATTTCCCCTGCGGCATGCAGTAGGTCTCAGCAGAGTCTTTCTTCTTAAAAATACTCCTAGTGTTTTTTTCAGCATAGCCCATGGAGAAACCTCTGGGACCGGGACGCGGCCTTTTTTTTTTTTTAATGAAATGGCTGATGTTTTCTGCTGTGTCAGAGCGCCCTCACCCGGGCGTGTTGCACACCAGCAGCTTGGCGTCCCTTCCCGTCTCCAGTGATTTCCATTTCAACAGCCGACTGCTGAAAATAACGGGAATGGCAACACTTTTACCAGAAGTTTTTCATGAGGTTCTCTTTTGTGGTCTGGTTTCTTCAGTTATTTCACGAGAAATCATGATCATTCTACCTCTGTTTCACAAATCTACTGCAAAAATAAAGAAAATCCGAGAATCTTTTTAAAATCAGGACCGTTTAGTCTAGATCCATACAGTGGGGCAAACGCTGAATGGAATTTTTAAAGCATAAACAAATTGGTACCTCAAGGTAACTGTTACTTTGGCAGTAAGAAATTGTTTCTAATCTCTGAATACTTCAGCTGTAAGCATTCCAAGTAGCCTAAGCTGTTCCAACCTTTAATTCACTAAAGGATTATTGGAAGTGTCCTGAATGTAGCGAAATGAATCCTCCGCTTCCACGGCATTGCCACAGATGCTGGGCCCTTCGGGAGGACTGGCTTCCGGAGGAAAAGAGCGATAAACTGGCAAAGAGCAAGTTAGAAAGTTCCTTCCCCTTGGAGTCGGAAGAAGGTTTTGATGTTCCCGACTGCAAGAAAGTGAAAATGAGTGAAGACAAAGACGCAGCCGGAGAGGAGCATGGGGATAAAGCAGTACAGATTTCCGAGTCCCAGGAAAGTGAAGATTATTCGCAGCCCTCAACGTCAAGCAGCATGTTTTGCAGCAGTCAGGAGGACTACAAGGAACCCGAGAAGAGAGACGTGCAAGACAAAGAGGAAGGGGTGGAATCCAGCCTGCCCGTGTCCAGCATAGAGCCCTGCGTCATCTGTCAGAGCAGACCTAAAAACGGCTGCATAGTTCACGGCAAGACGGGACACCTCATGTCGTGCTTTACGTGCGCGAGGAAGCTGAAGAAGAGGAACAAACCCTGTCCGGTGTGCAGGCAGCCCATACAAATGATTGTACTCACTTATTTTAGTTAGATGGATGTGCAAGGAACTGCATGAACTGGTTAAGAGAGTAAGAAACTATTTTTGTATGCTTATTGGAAATTGAGTATTTTGGGTCTCTTGACGTTTGGTATGAAAAGTATTTGCTGAAATAAATGCACTGGCGTTGTTAAGAGGTGAGTTAGCCTAATACCCGTAAATTAACTTCAAGATTTTAAATCCCTCAATAGAAATAACCGATTCCTGTAAACTACCCGCCTTTCCAAGTGCTTTGTGTTCCTTGCAGGTTGGTGACGTTGGTTTTACTGGGTTAAACAGGCACATTAAAAACCCAAATTCAGTGATCACGGAAGGGGAGACGTGTTGCAGAGTTCGTTAGTCAGAGGTCCTCCTCTTAAGGAGATAGGAGATTCTCCAGATTCCAGGATCTGTTCCCTGGTGAAGATGCCAGGCTCAGTCAGAACCCTCTGAATCGGTCAGTAAAATAAATAAACAGAATCGTGTCTCCCTCGTTCCCCAGACTTAAATTCCTCCAAGTAACACGATTATGGGGAGATCTTGTCAGGAAGTGGGGAAGATGGGATAGAAAATAATTTCAGGTTTTGGAAACAGAAAAGGGCATTGTGTATCTTGTGGGTTTTTTTTATAGTGTGTGTTGTAAACCCCAGGGTCGTGTGTGTCCTGAGAAGTCACCTATCCGAGTTCAAGTTCTCTGGGACACCCTGAGAAACCCAGCTTTTAAGGTGCCGGTTGGGTTGGGAGGTCTGTACTAGGTCTTCCCAATTTCCCCTGGTTCTGTCCGTGTCGCAGGAATTGGGAGAATCTTTGCAAGGTATTTGGCCAGTTGAAAATTGGTCTCGCTGTACCTGTCCTTCGCTGCTTTTAGCTCTTGTCACCTCGCTGTACTCTGTCAGAGGGGTGAAGCTGATCAGCCCCTTTATTAAGGAGTCTACTACCTGACTCGCATCCGTGCTGCGCTCGGAGTAGGTGATGCGAGTAGAGGATTTTTTAACTTCAGGTGTCGTCAGAGGATCGTTAGGTGGTTCATCTGAGCTGTTCTGCAGATGGGCAGTTTCTCTGCCAGTGGGTTGTGTTTATTCCTTTGGAAAGCTGGATCACAAGAGGAGTTGTGAGCACCTTTTAATTTTACAGGTGGTTGCTGATCATCTGCCCAGTAGGGAATGGCAAACAAGCAGTTTCAGCGTCAGGGGAGTGGCAGGAGTGGAGATGGAGCCTACGAGCAGGTGTGGTACTGTTTTACCAGGCAGGGGTTAAACAGCGCCCGTAGCACCACCCACACGGAACTGGGATACAGGGAAGTACCCAGGAAAAGGGCACAGAGGTGCCCTGTGCAGGAGAGACTTGGTAAACCCTTGGTTGTTACCTGCCTGCAAAACAATACCCTTGTAGGTGAAGTCTGCATTACCGGCGTCAGTGGCGTTTTGTTGGTTCGTTTGAGCCAGTTTTCTGACACGTTGGCAGCGCAGGGACTGTACTTCCGAAGCCTTGTCCGCTACATCGCCTCCCCTGTCTTGTGCTCCTTCAGTGTGCTGCCTTCTCTGCAGTCACCCCCGTGGCCGTGGAACTGCAGTCCTGAAGAGCAGCTGTTCTTCCCTAGTCCCTGCTGGGAGTGTCCCATCCTGCTCTTGGCATTCTCTCCCACTCCCCCTAAGTGATCTCCGTGTTCAGAAATGCGCTGGCTTTACATAAAAAAACACGGGAGCTCTCCCAGAGGTGGGTGGGTTGGAGCGATGCCCCTTGCTGTTCACAACCCCTCAGCTTCGGGATTGTTCCTCTCTAACAGTTTTCTCTCCCGACAACGCTTTCTGCTTTGGCAAACTGTGATGTGAGAGCGTCCAGCATGATGACCTTTCCCTTTCGTGATGTAGCACGCGGAGAGCAGCCCTGGAAGTGCCCTCCACTCCATGCAAAGCTGAGGAAATGGGTAGTTCCGATTTCTGCATCTGTGGCCAAACCTCTGGGTTGGAACGAATCTTTGTTTTGAATTACAGCTTCTGGCTGTAAGACTGGTCTGCAGAACTTCAGGGTTCGGTTTGTTTGAGTCCCACCCCCCCAAGCTATCCCTGAGCAGTAAGGGAGGGCTGAGTTTGGGTACCTACTCCAGTTCCCGTAGAGGACGCTGGCAGGCCCGTGCCCCCAGCCTGGGATTTGGGGTGTGCGTACGTGGTGCAGTGACCCCAGGCGTCCCAGCCCAGGCCGGGTCGTCAGTCCCAAAGATCTTGGGGTGTGCCTCCGCCCTGTCACCCCGACCCACCTTGGTGCAGGCGGGGCAAGTGGCCACCAGCCCGGCCTTTACCACCCTGTTCTTTCCGTCCTTGGTAGCGGCATGAAGGTCAGCAGTTGTTCGTGGTGAGGTCTTTGAGATCCTTATTTAATACTGTACACTTTTTAACCTTTAATTTATTGCAGTTTGTAAATATTCTTGTGCTTACAGTTAAGTGTTTTGAGCCTTAATTTATTGAGTCAGTCTGTTGGTACGCGCGTAGATGCGTAACGCGCACACTTGGCGAGTCACGGTCAAGAGAAACATTTAAGAAATGGTAGCATTAAGATGAAGAGAAATAACCTGATTAAGAGGGGCGGAGGAGGGTTTATGGCTGTTTCCTTTTTTTTTGTTTCCCTGAACACAACTTGTGTGTTGAACCTGAGCAGCAGTTATTACCTAGAGGTGGAGGGTGAGAAGCTACCTGCTTCCCGGTGCTGGTGGGAGGCACGGTCTGGAAGGCAGGGAGAGGTGCTGAGAGGCCTCTCAGCACCTCTGGGTGAATTCCAGCGGGTGGTAATTGCTTTTGCCTCTTGACGGAGCAGATGCTGGCAGTGTGACAGTTTTCACTGTGTGTTTTGGTCAGTGCCTTCGTGCACCTCAGGAAGAGAGCAGTTAGGTGCAAATGCCACAAGAACTCACATTTATTCTTTTTTTCTAAAGTACAATAAAACTGCTTTTTTGATATTTGATATTTTTTTGGCTGTTGTAGCTATTTTATTAGTATTGAAATTCGGCTCTGGACCCAAGGAGGCAAAATGAATACTGGAGGCAGATGGCAAAATTGCATTGTTTCAGCATCTGACAGTTCTCAAAAAGGCTAAAGCGTCGAAAATTAACACCTCTGAGAACCTTTAGTACCGAGACTTCGCTTCAGGTCCGTAAGTTGGGAAGCCTGCTGCTGCCTCTGTCCCTCGCAGCCACGTGCACAGCCGGGAGGGAAGCAGCTGGGTTGCTGGTAGCTCACGCTGCAAGGGTTACGCTTCCGGTTGAGCGGCTCCCTCGGATGCTGGCGCAGCACTAACGCGCTCCCGGCGAGGACACCGGGCGAAACGTGCGCCCCGCCAGGCGCTTCGGCTGGCGGGCTGAGTTGGGAAGGGGGCAGGCGCTACGGAAGTGTCACTGAGGGAGTCGGCAGCAGGGCTTTGTCACCGAGTTCTGTTTGCTGGGCATGGGTTCCGGCGTGGCTGTCTCTGCGATGCCTGTGTGGCATATTGGAGACTAATTAATGCGAGGGCAAACCAGTTCCTCATTCTTGCAGAACGTGTCAACAAGAATAATTGTTTCAGAAAACCGTGTGCTTACGGGGGAGAGATGAGAAAATTTTTAGAAGTGTAATGAAACAGAATAAACTGAAATGAATAAATAGGATTAATACAGAGGTGAAGAACTTTTCTGCCCCATCTTAATGTGAAGCTGCTGTTGTGTTGAGGTGTAACTTTAGAAGTCAGAGTTTGTAATTTTAACGCAGTTGCTTTATTCAGTGCATTAACCTGCTGCACGTACGGTGGGGCAGCAGTTACCCCGTTTTCTTGTGCAACAAAAGGGACGTTTGCTGTTGCGGTGCTGCCCCGGGGGAAGGAGTGCTGAACGTGTGCAGGCGTACGGGACGCGCGGAGAAGCAGCAGCGTTCATACCTGTCCTGAGCTCTCCTGATCATTCACCTCTGAGTGGCTGCAGGGTCACCCACGTACTTCGTGCAGCCCGTTACGTGCCACGTTTGTACTTAACGCACGCCCCTGCCTTACTGTACGTCCAGCTCCTGTAGGACACGGCTTGGTTGGAGCATCAGCTGGCGGGCATGGGCCTGTTCCGGGGGCCACCTACCCGAGTAAGTGGAACCTCTTCTAATCTCATCCATTCCTTAGTCAGTGTCTTATCTTGAGTTACTTCTTGTTTAAAGGTTGTGCAAGCAATGTAAAGAAGAAAAAAAAAACCACACCCCCAAAACTTGGGCTTAAGGTGTCTTTTAGCAATGGATTGCACTTACGGAGCGTGAAAAATTGTTGCTTTTAACTAATGTGTGGGGTTTTTTTATTTAGCACAGATGCACTAAAAGCTTGAAGTGAATGCCTCTCGTGTGTGTGTGTGTATATACCCACATATATATACATATATATTCTACATGGAAGATTTGTTGGTGATACTTAAAAAGGTGTCATCTCCCCTGCTGGGTAGATGCTGCTTTGATTTAACAGCCTGAATTTTAAAGACAATCCTTTGCTTGAGCTAAACTGATGGCCGTCAGCGTGACGGTCACAACACCCAACAGCCTTTCCAAAGTCGGAGTCTTACTTCGTTGTCTGTCTCCATGTAGTTGGAATGAGCGGTAACTGGTCTGGTTTGTAATGATTTTAGGTAACTGTGCGATTTTGCCACTACTCCCAGGCGATCCCGCTTTCAGAACACGTCAAGGTGCACACCTTGCAGACACCCAGTGCACGTACTACCATGGTAACTGCTAAGATGCCAGTACCCACTTGACTTGCACAGAGCACAGGTCCGTTTATGAGAAGAATTTTCATGTGTGTTCTGTCTGTCTCCTGATTTTCAGTTTTTCCTTTAGTATGTTCCAGTTAAAAGCTTTAAATAAAGATTTGTTCATATACTCCTTGGTGCTCCTTCTTCATGGCAATGACTTGAGGGTTGAAAGTTCTCCTACTCTGTTTTCATACAGATTTTTAATTCTGGGAAGCAGCATGCAAGCTCTTCCTGCCCTCACTCAGCTGCTGGGCCACGGGCTTCTCACAGGTTTTGTGCTTTTGGGGGATTTTAAAGTCAAGGGCTCGTGCTGTAAGTGACAGAAACTAAAGTTCTTGAGGTAAGTGACAGAACTCTTTAAGTTCTCTCACGTTCTTTGTGCTGTGACAGAATCAGAGCCAAGCGAGGAATTAGTGGATAATCACTTCCTCCGCTGGTGAGCAATCCACAGCAGTTTAAGAGGGGGAGAAAAGGTAGAAAATCCAGGTGGATAGGCTGAAAACATTCAGATGCTACTTTGCACGCACCGCCCTCGTTCCACACTGGTGCTGCCGTTCTGAAGCGTGTTTCCACGTTGAGCGGCTGCACAGGCCAAGTGGCTGATGCCCAGGCTGCGCCGCCACGCTGGGCTCGGTGTGCCGGGCAGTACCGCCCTTCCGCTGGAGGTGGGGCGGTTAAAAAGGCAACTAGAGTTCCAGCATTTCTTACGGAGTGTATACAGGAGAAGATTGCTGTTTCCAAAGATAAGCGATTTCATAAGCAACCAGAAGAGATGAAGAAAGTTCCTGGCAAATCAAGTTTTAAAATAAACGCAGGAGATGGTACTAACTGGCTTTTCTTGATAAATTTTGTGTTTATCGGACAGCTTCAGAGGGCCCCAAAAATGATTTGTGAGGGGCCAGGCAGGAAGAACCTGCTCATTCTCCACGCGGCAGGGCCCAGCCGGGGCAACGGGGCAGTTCAGCTGTCACTGAAACCAGCCTCTGTGACAGGATCCCGTGCAGCTCCCCGAGTGTCCTGCCAGCATCCCTTAGACATCATCCAAGCAGCATAGCACCCGCCCGGGCTGGGAAACGAGCGCCCAGGCGCCTTTGCTAAAGCTACGCAGATTTTTAAAAATGCTGGCTTCTGCACGGTTCTGTTCCACTTCAAACTCAGTAAAAACCAGACAAGAGCAATGACACAAAGCTGTCGATGACCGTTTCCACCTTGTTTTCAACAGCTCTGTCTTGGGGGGGGGACAGTTTTTGGAGAGCAGCGTGGATTCTCATCAGGCTTCCAGCAACACGGCCCTTGGACTTCGGTCAACGTGTCCGCATTACGGCTATGACCCCAGCTCAGCCCTGAGCAGTCTCCTCTGTTCAGGT
>NW_010272485.1:18617-38546 GCF_000690775.1 Eurypyga helias
AGCGTACGTAGCCATTCTTTGTTCAAAGCAGTGGCTTTATTATGAGAAATGAGGGTTGAGCTAATTGCTTACAGGTTCGTGGCACATGAGCTGTGGGTTCAAGGAGGAGCCCGAGGTGGCGGGAAACATCTGCAGTGGGATGCTAGAGTGTTTTGAAGTCGGGCAGGCTCTTCAGAATGCATCTGTATCCGTTCTGTCCGCATCCGAACCCTACATACCTCCATGGGCTGTACGGAATTCCTTTAGAGTGCAATACTTACACAGAGACATACGGGTCTATTATAATTAAAGTGAAACACCTGATTGTCAAGCCAGTATTTTACAAGATAAACGTGATTGTACATCTGAGAACGTGGTTTATAAAAACATACATTCCTTTGCGTATACAGCTCCTTGTCTGAAAAGCTGCATGTGAGCAGGAAGGTACTGCCTTGCCATCTCACGTCATTCCTGACGTCATTTGAGAATTACAAGCGTAACCGTCATTAAAGCCAAGATATGTAAGGTCGGTTTTACTGCAGCCGAAGCCCGCTGGAGCTCCTGGTAGAGGGGAGTTCTGGGACATGAAGCAGCTCTTGATCTGATGGAGACTTCTGAGAAGGAGAAGTCGTGTTTCAAAGCGCTGAAGTTGCCAGTGTTGTCGGGTATTTCCAGTGTCTTCAGCATCGATTTAAATCCCGGTACAGTAGCCTTAGGAGCAAACATAAAAGATTTCTGACTTGGTTCACAACACCGAGTCCAGCAGTGAAGCAACCACTGTCTAAGGGGCTAATTTACTCTTTCACCCTACAGGAAGAGCGATAAGTGCATGTTTGAGGACACAGAACGAGAAGAGTAATGCTTTTCACTGGACAGCAGCAAGACTGAGCCCCAAACCAGCCTGAGATGCAAGCAGGAGTATTTACTTGCAGGGGGACGTACGGCGTGCTGTGCAAGAGTGGGACGCCTGCGGCTGCGCTTACGCGGAAGCCCTTGGCTGGCAGCAGGCAGAGCCTGCGCTGCAGAGATGCTCTCTGATGCCAGCTGCTGCCAAGAACTGTCACCGTCACCGGTGGCGCTGTCAGCCTGTCGCTGCCTGAGGCTACGTGGATCCCTGGGAGAGCTCTGGGGTTTGTTTCAAGCATCTCCAGCTAGGGTCACCGTGGTGCAGGCACTCGGCCCAGCCGGCTCCACCGTCCAGGTGTGATGGGTCCTTATCTCTAGACATTCTGGGGACTCCAGATCTTACTGCATCGAAAAAATTCCTTTCTGCTGACTCATGTTTTAAAATACCGTTTTGTTACAGATCTGCTAAAGGGTCTTTACGGCTCCTGTACGCGCCTTGAGCAAGCTCAGCTCACTGAGGCGGCATCGCTGTGCTGAGGATGCAGTTAGAAACAGTAATTGGGCGAGGCCGCACACTTACATTGATCACGTACGTCCCAGGCAGGAGGAGAAGGAAGTACTCCCCGTGTTCATTTGTCCGGTACGGGCAGACGTGAGGCCTCCCCTCGGCTTCCACGATAGCATTGGGGATAGGATTCCCATTCTTATCAGTAACTTGACCCTTGACACCTATGAAAAAGGGAGAGAAGAGAAAGATGATGACCTGTGACTGTGGTGAGCCACCTCCTCAGAGAAAGTCAAGACGATTCGTTGCCGGACGCACTCAAAGGCTACGTCAGTGATTCCCAGCACATCTAACACCAGTCGTCACTTCTGTCTTACCGAGGGGAATTAAAGCAGAAAATCCTTTGTTGTTGTTGTTAACAGATTACCCTCACATTAAGTTAGAAAGCAGCACTGTAATCTCTGCTTCTAAATCTCATTTGCTGAAAGCATCAGAGATGCCTACAGTATGTGTCTTCTACTGAAGGGCTTCGATCTTCAGTACTGGTTTGGGGTTTGGTTTTTTTTTTGCCTTTTAATTTAACGTTTAATTTAATTTAATTTTAAAAAAGTCATCCTTTTATCGAGTACTTCCCAGTGGCGTAATACCATAACCCCTGCTTACGAAGTAGTTTCCCCTAAATCCTCACACACCACCTTAAAGGCATTGCTGGCATTACGCAAAGCTAAACCAGCAGTCAGAAATTCTGGGAAACTAAATGCAAGATAAGCAATAATTTATGCAAACCCTTCAACTGATTGTGAAGTACTGCAGCTTCACTAAGCAGCAGGCCTCTCTTCCAACTGGGAAGTGAAGATCACGCCTGGAAGGGCCTCACAGAAGTACCCAGTCCAGCCAGCAAAGAGCCACGAAACACTGCGTGTGCGCCAACGCGCACACATTTAGAGACCTCTGAAACAAACGAGCACCCCAGGGCTGTTCGGGAAAGGGGGTCCCCAAGCAGGACGTGTGATCAGATGGCCTGCTCCAGCACATTTCAGGCCCCTTGCACCACCGTAGTAGTGCCCATCACCCCACACCTGTAAGTTCTCCTCCCTTACCCATCCCTGGCCTTACAGCACGTGCTGTCAGACCCTTCCTGGAAAGCGATGGCTCCCAAGTTCACACCGCAGCTCCTCACCCACGAGCTCCAACACTGACCCAGGCTGCTGAAGAGCTCCCACTGTGCCCCCCAGCCTGGCCCCAGCTTCAGCTCCCTTCCCGCTGGCAGACCCACCCAGGTGCACTTGTTTTATGTATTCGATCAGGGCAACTTTGTTGTCTCTCCAGAACTTTTCCAGCTGGTCTGCTGGAGGGTATTTACAACATGACAGCTCCAGTGTAATTTCAAAACACTGTCCCCAGATGTAGTTGTAATCTTGCATTCCACCTGAAAAGAGAAATAAAACTCTTCAGCTGCAAAGAGGCACCAAATTCAAACTAGAAAAAAAAAGAGAGTTACAAATGCTGGTACTTGCATCACCTCTAAGAACAGTATGTCAGACAAGTTATTCCTCAGTGCCACGCTCGAATCTACTGCTTCCTGTGGAAAACCAGCTTAATTACTCTAGTTACATGTAGAGTGCTGTTTTCTAAAGCACGGTGGCATTTTGGGAATGATGATGACTATGGCTGAGGAAGGGTGGGTCTTTGACTTAAATTCATTCAAGGACTCCCAGTGAAATTGGGGCAGACAAATTCACAGGCTGGCCTAGAGTTTGGCACTGCCAAAGCCATCCGAAAAGCCTTTAAAGGCTTTGTATTCAGATCATGAAAGCAACACGCAGGACCCATATTCTGTTTGGCTACACATAAACAGTAACGAGAACATTTACTTTGGTCATAAAACATTAAAAAAAAAAAAAAGGATGATGTATGAACAGAAGAAGATTGGTTTTCTTTCTGAAAGGACAAGACCTTGGTGCCACACCAGCTATAGCTATACAGCTGTGCAGGCCTTGGGAAAGGGCACAGAAGCAGCCAGCCAGCCAGCACAAACTGCCTCATTTGGTAACTCGTGTAACTCCTGGCTGGGGGAGTCTGCAAACACCCATGTCCTGCTCAGAGAATCCGCACAAACGCGTTGGCTCACTCCCCTCATCAACCCTCCACTCTGGGCAAAATCACAGCCCTTTCACTATCAAAGGTGGCAGGAGAAAGCGAGAACATCACATCTGACCACTGCTGTTCTCACCTTCCAGCTGGTACCAGGAATAGCCGTTGGTAATGCCTTGTGGGAAGGTCTGCCTGTTGTCGCACCCAATCCCTCTGTACATGCTGGCATGGTTGAAAGAGTAGGTCTTTGCCAGGTGAATAAAGACATCGTCATCCGGAGACCTGCTGTAGCCTTTCAGAGAGCCGGTAACTGCAGGATAAAGGGAGCCACCATGTAACACCCATTACTGGGAAGACACAGGATAAGTATCTCCCAAATACCCCTATCGGGCAGTGAATCTTGAAGGTGTTTTATCAAAGTCTGCCCTGTTCGGCTGAAAAGCTGGAAAAGCCTTGCAGAAATCCTTATAAATTTTGCTTTGGTACAGCTGCTGTTCCTAGACGACGTCAGCTGTGGAGGAAGGAGTTTGTCACTTACCGGAGTTACCATTGTCAAAGGTGTAACTGGCGACCAGGGCACCCCCGTGCAAGTTGGCCGAAAGAACAAATGTTTCGTTTTTTATCCAGTCCATTATGGCTCGAGTCTCGGGCTGAATGCTGGCGTTGTTATTTTCAAAGGCATCAGGAAAATTTCTGTTCAGGTCTTCCCCATTCTTATTGTACCTTAGAAAGAGAGAAGACAGTTCCCATTACGGTTTTGCCTATAGACACTTCCGCATCGCCAGCCTCCCAGGACTTCAGACACATGGCAGGCTGGTGTCTTCAGGAAACAGGCAAGAAAGTGTTTGAGAAGATTTGCAGGGGTTAAGATCATCACAAAACAGTTTGGGTTGGAAGGGACCTTGAAAGATCATCTAGTTCCAACCCCCCTGCCATGGGCAGGGACACCTTCCACTAGACCAGGTTGCTCAAAGATGATGGGCTTCAGTTTGCTTTCTGGCAGCACTGGAATTTTCAGAGGACACAATGAAACAATTCTGTTGTATTTCAGGTGGAAACTGTGGATAATATTTGTGTACAGCATGTACACACCTACACACACGGGAATTAGAAAGACCCAAGGAGAAGGATGTCCTTCCGTATGTGTTTTTCACACCTGTACAGAAGACCAAGGTAACTACTGGATGGCTGTGTCCCTCGTACCGCTGTCACTCTGAATGTAGAGCAAAACACTTGACTCCCACACAGGATTTATTCTCTTTCCCCTGTACCTGAAGGTGCAGCCTATGCAAACATGGTCTTCCTTTTTCACTCAGACAGGTCAGCGCAGAGAGGGTATTTAGCATCACCCGTGTTGTTTTTAAAGTGAAACTGTCTATTTGACAGCGAGGGGCTAAAAAAACGCTACCCTCTATAAAAGTCCTATCTATTTTCTGAGTAATCAATTTCTTCCCTAATAAAAAGGAGGGCCTACACTAGTCACCTGCAGAACTAAACTACCTAAACTACCTTTCTGCTTGCTTCCGGCGTTGCCATGGCCAGTGATCCAAGAGAACTTCTAGCTCACGAATTTGCTTTTTTTGCACATTCTGACGTTGTCCCTTTGGTATTTCTTCCTGTCCTCTCACTCTCTCCTTCCCTCTTCTAGCTCAGTTCAACTTTTCCTTCCCTTTTTGGCCTCTGCAGTAGTTACATTAAAGAATGCAAAAGGCAGGATGCAACACCAGGTTACGTTTTCTTCTGTGTTTCCTCACACTGCTGTCAGCACAGCAGGCGTTACGCTAGCTCTGCTTGCAGAACTCCTCCCTCTTACGAGCTCTGCATTCAACACGATCTTCAAATGCATTTGTAGAAGTCCATTCAACTAGCTCAGACACACCTATTTCTCATTAAGAAAGGTTAAAGAGTTCTCCAATTGAAATAGATCCCCGTGGGTGGAGTTTTCATAGCACCCTAAAGGTCTAAATAGGTAATTGTGCTTCTATTCACGGTCTGGGTCTCCTGCCTAAAAGGTTAGGTCATTACACCATTCTGACCAGTTTTTTCTAGCTGCACCACATATAAACACCAGCCTGACTCAGTCTTCCAAGAACTCTACGCCCATAACAGTGTGTCTTCAGAACAGCACAGGCCAAAATTAGCCCGGAGATGTCCTCTAGGCTATCCTCTCCCAGCATGATTCAGTCTCTTGGCTATCTCCAATTACTACTCCCCACCTATTTCCTTTACCTACTCCCACCCTCCTAAGCCATCCTTACCTTCCTCGTGAGTAATAACAATCAGGCACTTTGGTAGCTTCAAATCCATCAGGATTCATTGTTGGCATGATATGGATCCGGGTATTATTGAGTAAACGGGTAACATTTGGGTCACGTCTGTAGTTGGTCACCAGGAAGTCGATCAAATGGAGCAGGATTTCTCTCCCAACAGTCTGTATAAAGAAGCATAGATTTTATTTTAAGTCTGCTATGGAAAAAGGGAAAAAAAAAACCAAACAAATCCACAGAACACCCACCACCTTGCACCTACAAGTTCTGGATCACACAGATGTACAAGGCATACAAGAGCATTCTGGTCAACACTCTTGTTTACATAGCTGAAGCAATTTAACAGATGAAAGAAGTCACTGGAGGGTTTTAAACGCAGATCAACCACAGCTGTTTCTGCAATGGGAGACTGACCTTGCTGCCACCTGCACTGCTTAAATCCTGCATGCATAAGGCATAGCCTTATCAAAAAACAAAACTGCATAGGCTGCCTGTTAAAGATCCTGGGGGTTTGGAAACGTGTTCTCTCACTTGCACTGCAGAGTCAGCTCTGTGCCAGCGCCTGAGGGACCCTAGGGCCTGCATGTAAGCGTCAGTGCTGTGCATCCCACTTGGCCGTGACGGTTCAGAAGAAGGGAAGGAGACTCCTTCCACGTTTTCCAGGGTGTTTCAGAGCAGATTTTTTTCTTGTTGATCTCTTTTGCTGGGAAGTCAGCTTTAATACTGGGTCAAGAGAGGCTGACTCCCAGTACAGGGAGAAGAGATGCCCCACTTTTGTTCTGTTTGCTGTTACATTGCTTTAGTTTAATGCCACGAACATGGGTATTGGGGAAATCAAACAGGTATGGAAGGACCATTTGGGTACAGACTTTGGCTCAAGGAAAGGCAGTGTTAGAGAAAAAGCTAAATAAGTATTTTGTTCATGTAACTTTGTATGGGTCGTGAAACCTGGCAGCACATCTCTGGTGTCCTCTATTAGACTTCAGCCAAAACGGTGGCAAGTTCCAGCTCTGGTGAGTTAGGAACAACCCTACCACAGAAACCACTAGTACAGTGTTCACTGAACTGTACTTTCCATAGCACTGTGACCCACACCTCGAGGACGCTGCAGGGTTCCCAAGCCCTGCCTGGGCTGGGAACAAATCACGACTTGCAACTAGATGCGCTCTGGAGATAGTTTATCTTTAACTCCAGGAACAAAGCCTGGTAAATCACTGCAGGCTCCAGTTCAGAGCTACAGTGCCTCAGTCTTTTAGAATGAGTCTTGCACCACTGAGGTGGAAATATTGCAAAGATTGGGGTTTTTTCCCTAAAGCAAGGAACACGGAGTGGCATTACTGGATGAAACTGGTGTCGTAGATACACATCGCCTTGCTTTCAGGCTGGTACAGGGTAAGGTAAGAGGTAGGTGGAATCAGGCAGGGGAAAAGGAGTATTTCTCCACAGCTATTTGCTGTGCTAATAACTTGTTGAATTTTCACACTGGTGCGTTTTAAGTGGCAAATCCTGCTCTGGGTGTTAAGGGAGATGGGAGCAGAGACACCGTCCAGCAGGAGCTCTGCCTGTGGGGGCTGGGTTGGTACACGACAGGGCAAGAAGGGCTGGGTGTGACTGCTGTTCAGGTTGGGAGCAAACCAGCGAGCCAGCAATGGCTGTTCACTGCAGGAGAAACAAACAACAACGTAGCGCCGAACACGACCCCGCTAAGGTGCGGATCACACCGTTTCATGCTGTTGCACAGGGGAAAAAGAAGGCTCTCTTCCCACTCTGCCCCCCAGCAGATTTCATCCCAAGTTTTCTAACCCTTGCCTGTCAGCTCCTGGTGGTCTCCTGCAAGCTGCCATCCAGCCGTACCAATAACTAAGTGGTTCTTTTTCGAGATGCTACATCAAATTCACTTTGACAAGGAGGGGGAAAGGCACCTCATTTCCTCCACTGCCAGTAGCTTTCAAAACAGCACCTGAGTACATGAAAGCAGACTGCTGTACAGGTTGGAAAGACTCTGTGAAATTTATGAAGGGATGCAACAGAACCTGTCTTGTACAGGCAGCTCAGTTCCAGCTGGGTGACAGGCACCCTGGGAAGCCCACAGAGCAGGAGGGTAAAGAAAGGAGGGGAGAGGTGTCAGCCAAATCATGGCCCTGGGCATGAGAGATAAAGCTAGCAGACTCAGAAGTAACAAGAACAGCCCTACCACAGAGGTAGCTAAACTGCAGACAAGACTGGACTGCTCTCGGAGGAACTGGGAAAGTACCTCTGCTCGCACCATACTTCCCTTCAGTGCCTGACAAAAAGGCATCCAGAAAAGAACGGGTAGAGAAGAAGAAACAGGGGTGAAGGGGCGAGGAGTGCGTGGTGGTAAAGAAAAGCAACAAGAGAAGGTGGTAGAAAAGGACAAAGTTTATAAGCAAGGAAGTTGACAAGTTTTTCATAATTACATTCTTTGCATTTAAGAGTCAGACTCAGTATTTCATAAACTAACACTATTTTATAGGAGTCCTTGTATAGCCATTGTTGTACCCAAGCACTTAGTACATCTAACAATTCCGCTACTCTCTATCACAGAGAGTTGATCATTCCCTGCTGGAGGACAGTGTACTTACTACCACTCTGTGGTTGTATTTTGGCCCAGAGTAACCTGCATTACTTGAGAAAGTGCATCTAGATGTGTTTGAGGGGAGGAAACATTTTAATTTCTGGGGAAGTATAGCTCAAATTTTGATCAAACCCTTGGAAGGTATCTCCTGCCTAGCCAAGCTTTACCTTGTTACCACAGAGGGCAGCTATACCTGTGGAGAGAAGTTCAGAGACATTCACTTTTACTTTAGAACTTCAAATAAAGGATGCAGACACAGTGGAGGTAGGTTGCTGACAGTAAAGTCAAGGACAGGCATCTTAACCTGCCTCCAGTCTAACAGAAATATGCAGAAAGCAGGGGACAGCTTTTACATGCCTTGGGGCTCTGAGGAGACATGATGAGTATTTGGTTTTAACTGCAGTATCCCAAGGGCGATGCCCAGGTGCCTGGTTTTGCTATAGCTCAGGTGAGGGGCAACACAAAAGCAAAGCAAAACCCTTTCTCCCACCTCTAGGGACAGTTAGACATTAAGTTTCTCTGGGCACTTTCAGCTGTCATCTTCCCTGCGTGCCCCAAAGGGAGGGAGTCAGCAGGAATCCTTAGGGGAAGGCCTGAATGAAGAAGCATGTATGAGGGCATGGATCAACACTGCAGAAAAGGGTGAGACTGCCTTTTCTGTAGCCATACCCCTCAACTTGCTGGCTATCGCTTCTGGGGCGGCTGGGCCAGCACCCTGCTCAGCCGCTGAAGGGCTCACCCAAGAAGTACTCGCAGCAGCCAGTTACAAGACGAAGGTGCGCTCTGACTGCGCCTGCACTGTGCCACTGTACTGCAGCACCCCTGTTTTTAAAATGTTTTTGTTACCACATGATAGAGACCTAATACCAGGGGACTAGGGGTGGATAGACTCTGCCCATTTTAAGGATTAAAATTCTTTCCTTAAACATGGCTTGGCTTTGGGTGGTTTTTTTGTTTTGTTGTGTTGTTGGTGGTTTTTTTTTAAAGTCGAACTGTGTTGACAGGAAGATCCAAACCATCAGGTAGGACCTGTTTCAGAGCAACACGGTCTTGCTTCAGCCCTGACTGCTCTGGAGACCTAGCGCAGCATACCAAGCACAACCCCGCCTACGGAAGCAGAGTTACAGCAGGGAAACCAATAGCCCGCCCTGGTTTACTGCTTCAAGGTCACACTTAAGAGTCCTTTTTTAACACTTAGGCAGCACCGATTATTATGCACGGCTGCGACCACCCCACTGCGTTTGTCCTTCTTTAGTGTCAAAGGGACTGTTCATGCAAATACAGTCTGGCACATATCCATTTATTTCTATAGCAGCCATCACTACGCAAATAGGAGAGCTACCGCGTGTATGGCAGGGACACGGCAACACGGAGCCTGCTTTTGAACTCGTAACCAGCATCAGATGTTACCACCTGGGCAAATTCCACAGGCTTCTCCTCACAGGCTTCACCTGGCTGAGAAATGGATCACTTTTTCCTTCCCCACTCAGAAGAGTGGGAGTAAAGATAAGGAAAAAGGTAACTGGGGCGAGGAGGCAGCCCCACCTGTGTTGAAAGGGATCTCAGCAGCATCCAGTTATTTAAAAGTCTGTTAGCAAACAGATTTGGTTGCTTTGGATTTTGGAATCTAGTGTCTCTGACCTTCTTTACATCACAGCAGCTGATACCGAAGCCAGGTGGAAAATAGTTCATTATACATGTTTTTTTCTATTCTCTTTTCCAGAGTAGATAGATGTTTCTCTGCCACATCTCTTCCATACTATATTGCACAGTACAAAGAGCTTAAGAAAATTCCTTATAGCAGATTGTGTAGTATGTGGACGCAACTCTTTTTGTCCGAGTGATAGAAAAAAAATATGCCTTTGTTATAGTTGTATTTTGATAGTGTAATGCAGATTCCTTTTTTTTTTTTTAAATGAGTGAGGAATTCTACACAAGACTCATTAATTTGTTGTTTGGTTTTTGGTTTTTGTTGGTTTTTCTTTTTTTAAGCCCCAATTATATTGATCACAAATAAACCTACCCCAGCTCTCAGTCACACAAGCCCTAATAAGTCACCATACCTCAGGAAATCCTGTGGATATGATTATGTCTACCATGACATGGAAAACAGGGTCTAGTTGCTTTAACTTAAGTCACAAGAGAAGCCGGCAAGACAAACACATCCTTTCATGTAGCTAGCTCAGGCCTATAGTACAGGCTCAGCTTCAAGTAATGACAGAGGCAAAATACTGTTACGTGAAGAAAAGAAAGCCACCAGAAATGGATGATTTAGGAGAAAAGGGATGGTAAGAGCATTACCATCCTGGGAAAGAAAAAGTTACATTGCAGCTGCAGAAAGTTAAGGACAACGTAAACTTAATACGTTAAAGGGAACAGCAGAAGTGCTCATGTAGTTTATGCTTTGCTCAGACATGCTTTTCCTTAAACAGTTTTCCTGCTATGATATACACGGCTTAGGAACACCCTTCTAATTAGATCCCATGGTTCAGTTGTGTAGATTGGACTCACCTCATAGAGCTGGCCAAATGGTTACATATCTGCTCCATTTATGATTTAGGAGTGTTTGGGGGGTTGTGGCTGTCAGTGTTAAGTGGAATGAGTTTTTCCTCAGAGTGGAACGTATGAGTGTACACACAGAGGAAGAGAAGATCTTTTAAGGAAGAGTACAAGCCTGGGACAAAAGAGGCTGTCGCCTAATTCTGAGGGAGAGCTGCCCCAGCACAGCAGGCAACCTCTCCCTCATCTTCCTCAGTACAGGTTTCATTAACATTTCACAGGCTGATGCATTTTGTGCAGTCTGTTAGTGCCATTTTGATTAAAGTCTTACATAGCTGCAAGTGACCGAACTACCTTTAATTATTGGTTTTAATCTGGCTTGCATTAAACAAGAAGTACTGCTAAAAAATGGTGTTCAACTTCACACAGGCACACAAAGAATGGGAGAAGTCTTTTCTTGCGTTTCTGGGGATCTGGGACAAAAGTTCACTGTTTGGCAATGGCAATCACAAAATAAAATAATTTAAACCTTGGCTGGTCATGACTTACTGTATTAATAAAAATTAACCTACTTACAAAAATAAATCGTTCTAATTCTGAAAAACATGTTCTCTTCCAGGTATTGTGTACTCATGCCATTTTATTAGACCTTCCCAGTTGGGCAGTTCTCCAAACAACCTAGCTTTTCTGCCAGCAGCATGTGTGAACAGCCTACACACATGCAATTCAGGCTCCCCCCACAACTTTTAGGAGCAGCCAGCTAGCTGAGTCAAAACCAAAAAATGTCATTTGTGTGATCATGACAGGTTAGAAGGGCAGCATCACCAACCAACACTCAAGAACAGAACTTTTCTCACTTTGTACCATTTATGGGAAGCATCACTGCAGCACAAAAGACCTAATTAGATCAGTGAAGCCATTAACCTGCAATTTTAAGTTATGAAAGACCGTGGAACACAAGTTGAAGCTTGTCATACAATTAGTGCAAAACTTATCTGCTTAATATGTTACAGGGGTAGTTGAATCTTTCCCCAGTGACTAGTCCAGCAAAATTTTAGATTATGGGAAAAACTATTCAAGTTTTCCAATGCTTGTCTATATGAGGAATTCATTTCCTGCCATCTGAAATACTTTTATGGTCCGATAGGAAAAACAAACCTCAACTGTGCGTTATATCCATACACAGAAAACCCCATAAGGCAAGATCATGAGGGCCTGAAGAGGAGGAATAACTCTTATTTCCAGAACCTTCCCTAAGTGCATGCTTGGTCTAATAAGCAAGCGAGGAAGTAGCATGGCATACAGTGCTATATGGTACCTAGGCAGCTCAAGGCTCAACCCTGCTCTAACTCAGACACAGTGCCAGCTACTTGGGGGGGGGGAAGTCAGTCTTGGCCTCATCTCCTCACAAAATCAATATTCAGATTCAGGCAGTGATCCAGGTTGCCTGCTCTCCAGCAATTCCCAACCCTGTGGATATGCAAACTGTGTGTGTGTTATGTATATCCAGCTGGGCAGCGAGAATGGCAGGAGAGCTTCATTGTGGAGGTTTCGATAGGCAGAGTGGCCTCCTGCAGTCCAGTAATACTGGATTTGAAAGCCAGGCCATTCTGGATGAGATCATATCCTGCCCTCCACCTCTCTTCCACCAAAGCTGGGTCATCCATAGCCATAGGTTTGCAATTCACTTCAGCACTCTGCAGGGATTGTCATATGAAGCATCAGTTCCCAGGCACCCTGGACTCCCCTGCTGACACACCTCAAGTTTTAGGGTTTGCAAACCCTATCTTGGGCATCCAGTAACACATGTACCCATTTGAAACCATGAATCAGCTTCCTCCTACACAGCGTTAAATTCCAAGGCAGTCAGAGTCCCAGCAGCACTTTGAGCACAGCCACCATCAAACACGGTAAAACTAGTCTAACTTGGGGAAAATTCTTGGCATGTAATGTCACAAGTGCCTGTAGGCATGCAAGTGCTCACACACAGTACCGGTAACAGCAGTAGCTTGTGACATGTTATACTTTACATAGGACACACTTCCAACTACACCTATTTTCCTTAGTTTTGGGAATTCACAGTCCAGCATATATATACATATATATAAAATATGCCATTTTTGTTGAATTATTTACTCTTCACATTAAAGACTGCATGGAAGTATATTGTGTAGTTTAAACTTATCCTGAATATGACTAATACAAACAGATAAAGCTAAAGAATAAGGGAAATAGAAAGCAAGAAAAGATCACAGAGAAGAGTGAAGCTTTGAGTCTTTCTGTTCCAGATTCAGGTACTACACCAGGAAGGCTCATCATAACCATTTTCTGCTTTCTCATAAATAATTGGCCATTCTCTCCTGAGAAAGTTAATCCTGAAGTTTTTTGTTTTGTACTCACTGTGTTATCCCAGGTGAATCTAGGTATTCCTAGCTTAAGGTTCCCAAGAGAAATTTTCTTCCTAAAATAAATGATTTGATGCTTCACAGAAATTACTATTCAGTCTTAGGATGTATGAGTTCTATCAGTCATACTTCATGCCTAGGCAATAACAATGTACAAGCAAACTATTGCAGGTGACTCACTGCCAGGAAAGTTAAAGCCTCTGGGTTTATTCACGTGGAGAAGACAAAGCGCTCTACTTCAGAGAGCTCTTTGGTGCAGGATTCTTCACCGTGATGTAAGGTCTCCTAAAGCCCTTCCACCAAAACAAGGGAACTTTATTTTTGAAATTCCTCAAGAAACACACAAATATTTGGTCCTCTTTGGGGTATGACATACCTCAGTAATAAGTAGCACATGCCCGAGAGACGTTCACTCTAAACCTTTGGTAAGTGTATGCGGTATAAACGACATTGCAAAAGTTGAAACGTACCTCATCCCCATGCATATTAGCAACATACTTGAACTCTGGAATGCCAATCTTATGATGGGTTGGAAACCTTCCCAGAACAAGAACCCACAGGTCTCTACCTTTAAAGAGGGGAAGGGGAAAAGACATTTTTTTAAACAAGTGTAAAATCATACAATGCTTAGAGAGAAAAAAAAGTAAAGAGTTGGTCACCAAGACCACCGTCCAAATTCTCCTATTTCATTGCTGCCCAGTCAGTTTTATACACAGCATATCAAAATAGACTGGGGGTTTTTGACTCTGTGAGTACTTGCTAAATTAGTTACAGGAATAAATAGATTTTGACAAAAAGTGTGTAGTGAACCCTGTGATTTCAGAAGTATTTAACCGGTGCTAGAAAACAGTTTGGGGCTTTTCGGTAATAACAATTTTTCACATCGAGTTTAGCAAGCAAGATCTCGTCAAGCAAAATCACCAAGCAACTAAAGAGTATTTAAAAAAAAAAAACCACTCTTCCTCCCAAAATACTAAATTATACTGGTTTTCTCAAGTACATAGAGAAGTTCTGATCATCACAAAGAAAGAGCACCTTTTTTAAATTAAAGACAACACAGCAAAGCTAAACAGTCATGAGTTACTGCTCAGAAAACAGGAGATGCTGGGCAGAGCTGTATCAGAGATATTAAAAAAAATCAGCAGGGAAAGAATTAATAGCTACAGGAAGAGTATTAGTTAGGACCACTGAAGCTGCACAGGAAGCTGAATTTTAAGTTACGAACTTAAGGGGAGAGGGAGGCATTTTTTGTTATTATTTTTTAATGATATTGTGGCATTTCAGATCTCATTTGCAAAACTATGCTTCCCCGCTAGTCCGCTCAAGGAGGTAGAAAGCTCAAGTTTCAGTAGGTGGCGGCAATGAAACGGACCGGTTCTTCGCTCACGGCAGTCACAGCCTACGGATTGCTAATGCTTGATGCACGCTGCCTGTCCCCAGCTCCCACACGGGGCGCGACACGGGGACCCGCGAGCTGCCTCAGGAGTCCAGCCGTCATTGTTACTTACAGGAAAGGAGAACAGGTGCTGCTATATGTAGTATTATAAAAAGCATTATTTCATAAGTCTTTGTGGACCGTGAACTCTGTGGTAAATAAACTGTAGAGCACAGCAATTTCCCAGGGGTGGAAGCCGTGACCCTCGTGGTACAGCTGCAGAGAGCCAGTCACGTAGCTAGAAGGCACACAAAAATGCTGCAGCAACTGCAGTACCTTCAGGAACGGGAGCAAAAAGTTGCAGAGGACAGAAGGAACACTACAGGATGCACTGAGACGTCTGCAAGACAGGTGAAACCGAAACTGGTGGCTGCCAATCGAAATTCTCACTTCAGAGGCTGAACTGTCTCAGGCTCAGGAAGCAACGAGACAGCATTGGGAGCAGGCAGATTCAACAAGGAGCGGTCTCAGGATCCCCTAGTTTTACACAGTCACTCCAGAAGACATTTGTGTTCAACCCTTATAGCCATGTCATGCACCAAGAGGTGAGGTGCCGCTATTGACTCTTCATTAAAGAGCAATGTGAGCAAGCAACCCATACTTGTAAAAATCAGTTCACAGTAAGTGCTTCAGTGAGGAAACCAGTTATTTGGCTTTGTTGTATGCAGAGTCACTCTTCAATTAAAAAAATAACAAATAATAGCTTGATTCTGTAAGTCTTGACAAGTTATAGGGTGGAGAAACCAGAGATGCTAGCTTCTAAACACACCTCAAGAAGGAAAGAGAAAGAACCCCAAATTCCCACCACACTAGTCCTTCTCCCCCCTCAAAACCCCCAGGTGTCCCCTCCAACCTCAGCCATCCTGCAGTTCTGTGAAAACAGAGGTATCCTGCTGCAATAGTACATGTTTGGAACTAAAAAAAAAAATCCTAGTCGTGCAAAAAATGTGCCACTTTTATTCATAATCAAGCGTGGACAGCAATCTCAATTTCCATCCCTGCAAATGTGTCATCCTCTCCACGGTTGTATGCAGGGGCAACCTACAACAAAAAGTACCAGGAAATCTTTCCAGAGTGCTCCTGAATGTCTTCGTCCTTATGTCCCCCTAAGCCATTCTGCTCAGCTCTCCGTCCTTCTACTGAAAGGAAGTTTCAGCCACCCTTCCTCGGTGCCCAACTTGTTCACTGCCGCATGGATGGCTGTGCCAAGAGGAACATACCTGCTTACAGCTGCAAGCACACACTTTCTGCCACAGCCCAAACCGAAGATGACTACTGTGAACCTGCAACGTGCCGCTTTGCCAGCTAGGGATTCAGCAGAGCAAGCCAGAGTGCCAAAGAGCACATCCAAGCTCTAAAAGTCAGCGGTGAAATGATGAGATCAAGGTAGCAAAGGACCTATAGTGGAGACCTGACAGTGTCCCAGCTCTCTCCTAGATGGAGGTGGGTACAGCTGAAGGGTACAACACACGGTTTCCTGCAGAAGGGACATAAACCTTCTATAAGGTTACAAAGTCATTCAGCCCTGGGACTGCCCGTTATCCACTTGAGTACCAAGCACACAGAGAGGGCTTCAAAATAGCTTGGAGCCAATGGGTTCAGTGAATTACATGTAGAAAGCCCTCTTGGAGCAAGTGAAGTAAGTGCTGATTAAAAGCATTAGTTTCCTCAAACCCTTGATCACTTCCTATACAAGCACAGAGCAGTGACCTAGGTGAGATAGCTTAGTGCAGAATCCAGGCATTAAATCAACCAATATATTTACTACATTTAGGTTACCTCTCTGTACATAATTATTATCTAATATATAAAATTCCCAACCAATCACAGCAGTCAAACAATACAGTAGTGCCTAGAACATGAAGCATCTTATGTCATAAATAACCAGACATTAAGATCAGCCGCTGGCTTTATTTAAATGGAAGCAGGTCACAAGGGCTATTTCAGATCCAACTACTAGCAATGAAAATATCCACAGCCACCGCATACAGACTTTTTGGAGCATCTCATGAGCCAATGCAGAACACTGCCATAGTCTTTAGCCACTTCCCTGTAGCAGCACTAGTATTCAGTCACTATTATATGTACACTAAAGCAACAAGTGTTACAGCTAAAGTGCTACACTTATTTCTGCCATTTAAGACCTTCTACAAGTAGTATTGTATTCTGATTTAAAATTAAGAAGGAGATCTCCAGTGCCTTGCCATCAGCAGTGCTGCAGCTGTGATGCTCCCGCCTGCTGTCACTGTGAAATTGCACTCATGGGAAACATGAGGAAGACCTAAGTATAGACTAGCATTAAGTACCGATTTAAATTGGTCTTTCCAGCATTAGTGTTTAGACTGTTTATAGTTTGTGTGAGGGCCATCTAAATGATAAACACTCCCATGAACTGAGACGCCAATTATTTCCTGGCATTTCCAGCTTGTGAGAAGTATTAAACCTACCATTAACAATTGAAATAAATTCCTGGGTCTGCTCAGCCTGCAGTACTGGATAGGATACCTATGAGGGATGATGTAAGATTTCTTCCCATACAGCAGTAAGTTACTGCATATAAAAAGATTCAGCATCTAGATAAAGTTTCCTTTAATCAGTAAAGCATAGATAACACTGGTTTTGTACCTGAAGTGAACAGCTAAGCTACCTCCCATGCTTTGAGTCAACTGAATGTCTATCAAAAAAACATTTCTCACTGCCAAACCAAAACTGACTTCAACTAATTAGTGAAATATATTTCAAGTAATCAAGACAAACACGTGTTTCTAACTGCATGTCTCAGGACAAGTAACAAGACTTGTATTGGAACAGAACCAGATCTCACAGCTTCTACTAGAATGAACAAGTTGGTTTGTTTGAAGTTTTCTAGCACTGCCACAGTTCATAGCATTGTATCAGTGTTCTAAACAGATAGCCAAAAAATGGGAATTAAGATGGAGAATTGAAATTTACCTCCAGATTTAGCAGGAAACCCACCCAACCATTTGCAGATGTTTGGGTCTGGACTGCACTCCCTGGTTTGTTTTGTTCAGAAATGCATTTCTACTTTTCTTCACTTTGTTCTTCACAGCTTCACTTATGAAAAAGAACTGTTGTGTTTCAAAGAAAGTTATGGCTAGGAAGTCAAGTGAAATGAGTTGGAAATGCAGCAGACCTACTTTCAGTACCCCCCTGGCTAGGCTACAGATTCAAAAGTTTGCATGAAGGTCCACATTGACCCAGAAAAAAGCAATACGCTGACTGGCTACAGTCCTCCTGGGCTGGCCATGTGTTGCACACTGACTTCATGGATGGGAACTGCAGTAATGCTGTTGAGGCAGTCCCTACCTAGAAAGGCACAGGACAGAAAGAGGAGGAAGAAAGATTGACTCTCATTAGATGGCAAGGTCCAAGAACAAGCTAATCAGGGAAACAGTCACAGAACCATAAACCAACCCAGGCTGGAAGGGACCTCAAAAGATCATCTGGTCTAACCTTTCATGAGAAAGGGAGCCAAGATAAGATTATCAAGCACTTTGTCCAATTGCACCTTAAAAACCTCCAGTGATGGGGACTCTATCACATTTGATAGTGAATGAATGCTCTCAGTGAATGAGAATGCTCGCAGTGAATGAATGCTCTCACCATTAAAAAAAAAAAAAAGTTCTTTCTTATATTAAGATGAAATTTCTCATGGTGAAACTAGTATCCACTGCCCCTTGTCTTTTTCCGTATGGCTCTTTGTGAAGGGAGAGCCTCCATCCTCCTTGTAGCCACCATTTAAGTACAGAATCCTGTGATGAGGCTTCTCTCCCTCGAGCATTCTCTTCTCCAGGGACAAGAGCCCAAACTCCTTCAGTCTCTCCTTACAGGGCAGGTTCTCCAGGCCTTTGATCATCTTTGCCCTCACTCCAAACCCTCTTCCCCCCCGCCCCATCCCTGCTTTGGACTCTCTCCAGTCTGTCCACATCTTTCTTGAATTGTGGGGACAACTGCTGGACATAGTACTCCAAAGGCAGCCTGCATGCACTAAGTGGGATGATCACACCTTTCTCTTGGCAATGCCCCTGCAGATGCAGCCCAGGATCTGATTTGCCTTCGTTGCTGCAACAGCACACTGCTGACGCACATTTGGCCTGTCGTCCACCAGGACCCCCAGGTCCCATTCCACACGACTGGTCCTCAGTCACGCAGATCCTACCCTGTACCGGCTCTGTGGTTATTCCGCCCCAGCTACAGAACTTGGCACTTGTCTCTGCTCAACTTCATACTGCTCTTGCCAGCCCATTCTTCCAGCCTGTCCAGGTGTCTTCAAGGTGGCTCACCCTTCTGACCTGTCCACCTCACCACCCAGTTTGGTGTCATCAGCAAGAGGGGTGGCAGTGCTGTCAATCCTTTATGGATTGATCATTTATGGAGATGTTGAACAATGTAGAGTTCAATATCGATTCCCAATCTCTGAATACAACCCATTAGCCAGTTTCCTACCTATCCAATCTGCATCTTGCCAGTTTGTCCAGGAGAAGGCTGTGGGAAACAGTGTCAAAACCAGTTTACTCTTGCTCCAGATCTGACTGAATACCTGTTTGAATACTGCAGCACTGAATGAAGCTCATACAAAACTTGCTCTGACACTGGCTAGAAAACAGATTTTTTAGATGTCTAAATCCAAGCCTCAGATATTAATCTGCTTGGATACATCTATGTTGCTTACAAGACACAAAACTAGATTACATAAAAAAGACAACATGACATTATACCAAATCAAAGTAATGACCTCTGAAAATACACTCTTGAGATTTGATACAAGCCACAACAACCTACTTCTTTTTGTATTTCATATCCTCTTGCTTAAAATTTATTAAGTCTTACTTATCCCAAGTTTGGCAACAAACTCTACGCACCAAGTAGCGTATTATCAGGGTAGTTTATATAATACCCAGAAAGATATGTCCCTAAATGGCAGGGAAGGGTATCTTCGTGGTACAAAAAGAAGATAGAGAAATTAAATAGAAAGTGCAAACAACTTTAAAGCTTTATCATAATTTTCAGATTGTTGTTGACTACTGATATTTCAGCAGTTCTGAGAACTTGCCCTATCACGGCTTCATTCTAATATGCTCCACACAAACTTTTAAAGTAAGTGTTTCTGACCCCCAAAGCATGCAATTGTAAGCACTGCAAAATAAGAAGGGGGACCAGACAGACAAGGTTTTGTTGAATGAGAACATGAAAGGGTGGTGGCTATGCCTTAGGCATTGCTTGTGTCAATCTGCTCAATTCCAGTATAAGCAGAAGAGCTTCAGCCTAGAATCATAGAATCA
>NW_010272486.1:0-24123 GCF_000690775.1 Eurypyga helias
TCCTGGCTGAACCCAGCACAACATGGCTTATACAACAGTATCACTTATTGATTCCTCCAACTTGACTTCACCTTATTTAATGCTCTATATTTGGGCCTAACTGCTTACACACATTAAATATACTTACAAAAAGTGAAGACTAGAGATTTGTCTTATAATTTGATTGCGTTAACCACACTTTAATAGATGAAGATCAAAATATCCCCCACCCTGTGTGCATGTGAGGCAACAACAAATTGTGAGCTGCTTCTGGCCTCCGTGACCTAGAAACAAGAAACAAGGCTCATAAAAATCAGATTCTGAAGAACAGCATCAGGGACAGCCTCAGAAAGGGGATGATAAATCATTTGACAAGGCCGTAAGATGTGTGTGTTTCTGAAATTAAAAAAAAAAAAAAGTCTTTAAAGCTATTTTCTAGCTCTATTTTTTTTTTCTGTCATTTTTAGCTCTTTGAACATTCTCAAAGACCCCATCCTGTGCAAAACAACACACTGCATGTCATATTTTTCATTACAAAATTAGGCATTTTACACCCCTTCTCCTAACTCATTTTCTTTCATTCTCACTACCAGGAATGGCCGTTGCTAATGCACAAAATCCATGAGAAAATCAAGAAGGTGAAAGTACACAGAAAAAAAGACACTTAGCTGGTTTGATTCAAGACACCATAAGTGGTTCACAGAGTAGTTTTCAAGTATGGTAATAGGCACAGTCCTGTCAAAGACTCTGGAAAACAGAGCAAGTTACTTGAATGCAAGCAACTGGATTTTAGCTTTCGTATAAAATCCTGCTGCTCTCAACCAGTTTCATCCTCTGAGCTGGGTCAATTAGAGACACAGTGTCCATAGCACGTGATCTGTAGCAGCCAAACAGTCATGTACCTCAACTAAACTGAACCAGAGAAATTATATCATTTTTGTTCAGAATTCAGAAAGAGGCATTTCTGTAAATACACAGGAAACTTGAGGAGATGCATTTGGAGTTGTGGGGTGTTTAAAACCCTGACAAAGGCTTATTTCTAGGCTGGTTTGGCATCTTTGCAGGTGGAAGGAATTTTGGGAATCCAAAATTTTGCACAATTTTAGATGGCAAGCCAAGAAAGAATGAGGTAAAAACATTATGTCAATACGTTGTGTCGGAACTTAATGCTAATGGGTTATCTCTTTACTGTAAATTGCTTAGACCTATTATGCATGGATCATAGTACTGTTGAAATCTAAAAAATAAGAGCTAACGGACAGCACGCAGAAATGATGTGGTAATGACAACAGCATTACTTGCCAAGGAGAAAAGCTGAGCAGACACCCTTCATAGATGTTTCACACACAGTGGTAGCGATGATGCTCGTTACCAGAAACCCCAGGCACAGCTCAGGAACCTGCTGCGCCGAGTGCTGCACAGGCACAGAATAAAACGAATGAAGTCATTCTCACACAGGAGGTGAAACACAGCAAAGCCAGTTTTATATCAGACCTTTGCCATACACGTGTCTTTTCACGTCTGTGTAAGCAAAAATATACAGGCAAGAAATATCTAAGGATTCAGTGCTTTCATTTTTAACAGCTTAACAAGCCAATTAGGTAGGAGCAAACCTCGGGCTTCTGGCACTTTCTCAGTGTGATTCGCATTTCTCACCAGCGTGTGCTGCCCTCCGCCTGAAAGAACCAAGTGCATTAGGCCATTTTTAAAATGCCTTCTTTCATGCCTTTTTCCTGTGGGCTTTGTTTCTGTCCTAGCCAACAACCTTCGCACCACAGGAGGTAAGTAGATAAAGGCTACAGCAAGGTACTGGATAAAGACTCCAGCTGTCCCAGGAGACTTGTTTTCCTCTTCTCACACCAACTTCATCTGGGAAGGTCTCAACAATAGAAATACAACCGCACTTGCCACCATCCCCTGCCATCTTTGTGATTCACACTTTTATCTGGTTAATTGTTAAATTTCCATTTTCTGGAATTTTTTAATGTAGACACTACTGCCTGTGAATAGGATGGAGTGTGAAGACACCCCACAGACTGAACTTATGTCACCTTGCCTTGGCCACCTCAAGTTTAAAATAAGTAAATGCAAACAGGAGAAAATAGGTGACAAGTGTATCTACCTGCTCTTCTTTACAGTTTTCACTGTAATTGTTCTGCGACCCAGCCTGCCTGCCATCGTTCCATGCCGGTGGCAGAGAAGGTGGATGAAAAAGACCAGGTCTGGCTTTCCCACCCAGTGCAGACAAGAAGTAGGTCTCTGGAAAGAAAAACAACGTTTCTCAGGTGCCGTATAGGCTTTGTGACTAGTAATGATGTGGGTGAAAGAGGGGAAGGCAGGAGGGAGAACTGGAAGAAAGGCTCCATCTTCTTCACTTCCTTTTGCATCTCCTGGGTTCTGTAACATCACGTACAGAAGTGTTTGCATTTCATGGGTGGGTTTGCCATGTGTTATTTCTGTTTTGACCAAAATCAGCAAGTGTTCAGAGTTTTCAGAAGCAGATTATTTCAGATTTTTCAGCTTGTTTTGCAGACAAAAGAATCAAAACCATTGAAAGGAGGTCAATAGGAGTTAAGTATATAATCCGTTTAGGATTTAGCAAATCCTACACAGACCTTTTTGCATTTCTAGGCACCTAACTACCACCGTAAACTGGACCCTGTAGAAATTTCTGAAGTTTGAATGCTGAAGAGAATCAAATCGCTGACTCATCCAGGTTTGTTTCACTGCTCCTGCCAATGCATAAAATGTCCCACAATACTGGGGTGTCTGATGGGTTGTTATGGGGGAGTCAGGGAGAAGGAAAGAGTCCAGAGACTAGGTTGTTTTTAATGAAGAAGATGAAGTGCCTGTTTCATTCTGCACATGTAGGATAGCAGTGGCTATAGCAGAGTACCATAACACAAATTAAAGAAGGATTTTGTAAGACATGCGTGAGAAATAAGATGTTGTCATCAGCTTTACACATCTCTCACTGTCCTCAAACCTTTTTATAAGATATTGGACTTGGTCAATGTATTTGGAGAAAGTAAACATCTGGTCAAAATAACGGCAGTTTGCTACATAAGAATTACTAAGGCACACTGCTGACAGCTGTTAAATACAGATGGCACTATTGTAATAGCTATGACAGCATGACAGCAAGTTATGACAGTAGCTTAGCAGTTATGACAGCACAACTAGGCAAGCATTTAATCACATTAAAGGACATACAGAATGACAAAGGTAGTGATTCCAGGCAAAAATTGAAACATTTCCACGTTTCCTAAAAATTAAAGATGCTTGTACCAAGAAGTTAGTTAATACAGAAATTATTCTAGCAAAACGGCAGCAGTCTCCAAGAGTGCTGACAAACTCACATCTCCCGAACCAACAACGTGCAGGCGGCTGCAGAGGGCTGTTGGGATCTGCTCTTTCAGCAATCAGCACCTCTTTCATTTAAGTCAAAACAGATTAGGATCAAGGCCCTTGTTACCCAAACTGCAAGGAGTAAGAGGAAGGTGCCCATTTCTTCAAAACCCAGGTGAACAGGGGGGATGTACATCAAGACTTTTTTTTTCTGTTGAGTCCATACCCATGCAGCCCCCAGCTGCTCCAGAGCAAGAGGAGGGGAGGTGGAGCAGAGGAGGAAAAGAGCCGTGGTTACTCCTGTCCTGCCAGTCGTCCTGCTGGCCGAGTGCCCTATCTTCATGCTTGACCTTCAGTCCCCAGTTCCTGTTTTATCAGAGGGTAGCAAACAAAACCTCTGTAAAGGTTCTGTAAGGTGGAGGCTGAGCAGAGCCACAGGTGCAAGACTTGGGTTGGTAAAACATTGCAGCAGGGGGAAGGTGGCATCAATTCAAGATCTCAGCCTGACTGCAGTCCTTAGCTCTGAGGAGCTGTAGTTTATAACATGCAGGCAAAATGAGTCATTTGATACCTTCAGCTGCAGGTGACAAAATGATAGTGTGTGACAGTTTTTCACGGGTGAGATTAAAATGTGTAAATTTGGCTGGCCCTCCCATGAACCCACAGTGGAATATCAATAAGATGAAAATATTGATAAAATGGGAATTTTCACTGTACAGTGAAATTACATTGAAGAGTGATTTATATTTCATTTCATCCTTCACCCCCCCCCAAAAAAAAATCAAGTTTTTGTTATTGAAAACTGATTTTAGTGTTGTGTATTTAATGTACACATCAAAAGTCCACTCTGCTTGTTGCTTGGACATTGATAAAGGCATATAATTCAACACACACTTGACAATTTTGCATGATTAAAGACAACCCAGATGGCTGAAATGGGTCAAAAAGGAATCAAAATTATTTCAAGCAGCAACTCCATGGCATCTGACTCAAAGAGCATGGCTACCTTTAACAATATATCTTTCTTTACAATATTCTACCCAGACAAACAATCCCAGCTTTTAGATGATCCCATAATACTTTATAATTGACGTGAGCCATGTTTGGGTCAAAGAGCAAAAATTAGGGCAAATGCAATATGAACGAAAGCCTGTAATTTTTTTGATTCATTTTTTCTTCTTGCGTGGTAGCATTGAATGAAAGTCTGTAGCCTGTCAGACATTCTTTGTTTTCTAGAGATCTGCCATCATCTGTCCTTACTTATTCCTCTGAAGTGAAAACAGGAGCCACAGTGGGAGTATGTATAAATGACTGCTGCGTCCCAGGGAAAACATCTCACATCTCTGGGCAATGCCAGAGGCTCCAAGCTTTGCTATGGACCCAGGGGGTTCACCATGTGCCAGTTAAAAGAACAAGATGTTTCTCGTTGATAAAAATCATCTTGAGTTTGCGTGGCAAGGCTTTGGTAGCAGAGGGAATACAGCAGTGGGGGTATGCTGTAGCATGCCTATGTCCAACAGAGCCAATGCCAGCCAGCTCCGAAAGGGACCCGCTGCTGGCCAAGGCTGAGCCCATCGGTGATGGTGTTAGCACCTCTGGGATAACGTGTTGAAGAAGGAAAATAAAACTTTGCTCAACAGCAGCTGGAAGAAAGTAGTGAGAATATGTGAAACCACTGTGCAGACACGGAGGTCAGTGGAGAAGGAAGGGGAGAAGGTACTCCAGATGCCAGAGCAGAGGTTCCCCTGCAGCCTGTGGTGAGAGGGCAGGCTGTGCCCCTGCAGCCATGGAGGGTCACGGGGGGGCAGAGACCCGCCAGCAGGGAGGACCCCACGCTAGAGCAGGGGGATGCCTGAAGGAGGCTGTGACACCATGGGAAGCCCATGCTGGAGCAGGCTCCTGGCAGGACCTGTGGCCCCATGGAGAGAGGAGCCCAGGCTGGAGCAGGGGAAGAGTGTGAGGAGGCAGAAGCAGCAGAGACGGTATCTGATAAACTGACCACAACCTCCCATCCTCCTGCCCACTCGGGGGTGGAGGTAGAGAAATGGGGAGTAAAGTTGAGTCTGAGAAGAAGGGAGGGGTGGGGGGAAAGTGTTCTAAGAATTGGTTTTAGTTCTCTTTACCCCATCCTGATTTGATCAGCAATAAATTAATTTTCCTCAAGTTGAATCTGTTTTGCCAATGACAGTAATTGGTGAGTGATCTCTCTCTGTCCTTATCTTCACCCATGAGCATTTCTCTCCCCTGCCCAGCTGAGGAGGGGAATGATGGAACATCTTGGTGGTCACCTGGCCTCCAGTCAAGGTCAACCCACCACAACAATCAACTCCTAATTTAGCCCAAAGTTTTTCTGCTTCTAAGTCCTTCTTAGAGGTTTGTGGTGGCCTGCTGACAATGAGTGGCCTAGACGTCCAAATTTCTACAGCATCAGCATGGCAGTTTGACTTCAAGTTGCAGCTGATTGTGTTTTGGTAGAATAGCAGTAAAACAGCAGCTGCTTATGCTTTGGATGCAGCATCTCTTGACAAAAATACTTTATAAATGGGTAAAGGAAATACCCACCCCAGTGCTGGTGACATTTCTTATTTTCCAGGTTTATTGTATTTACCGCCTAATCAAAAAGACTACTCTCTGGCTATTCTTTGTCAACACCCATTCCTTCACAAATGAGATCACCACAGTAATAAGAAAGAAAGAGTTACAGCTCATATGCCACACAGAGAGGTCCTGGTAGAGTGAAAGGGTTTGATCTTCAACTAAGGAAATACTGACATAAACATTTCTTTTTTTACCAGCAATTAAGTAGATAAGCTTTCTAGTACCAAGTTTTAAAAGGAAAGACATTGTTTTAAAAGTTTACCAGAAAGCAAGGGCTAGCACAACAGCTAAATCAGCTACCCACCCATGTTTTTGCACAAAATTTCTACTGAACTTCAATATTATTAATCATTCCTGTCATTGTTAGCTCCTCTATGGTGTGTTTCATCAATCTCATCAATGCTTACAAATATCCAAAGGGTGGGTGTCAAGAGGATGGGGCCATAATCTTTTCAGTGGTGCCCAGCAACAGGACAAGGGGCGACGGACACAAACTGGAGCACAGGAAGTTCTACCTGTACTTGACGAAAAAATTCCTTACTCTGAGGGTGCCAGAGCACTGAAACAGGCTGCAGGCTGCCCAGTTGTGGAGTCTCCTTCTCTGGAGATATTCAAAAACCACCTGGACACATTCCTGTGCAGTCTGCTCTAGGTGATCCTGTTCTGGCAGGGGCTTGGACTAGATGAACTCCAGAGGCCCCTTCCAACCCTGACCATCCTGTGATTCTGTTTGTATTTTTCATCTCAATATATGCATAAAATCCTCTAATTAATGCTCATATAAATGTGTAGTATGGAGACAGACTGTTTACACTGTATTTCTAAGTCAGATAAACCAAATTCCAGACATCTTTAAAAAAATAAAATCAAACATTTTTGTCTCCAAAATTTTAGAAATGCTTTGTTTAATCACATTGTGTGATCTTGAGCACTGCAGTCATAGGGCTACCTAAAACTTTTTTACATCTTTGCAGAATATTATGCCTTTTCATATGGAAATCAACAAATAAATTTGGTCAACATTATAGACACTTGTAAATGCTTAATCTATTCTTTTAAAGCTGAAATAATATGAACAGGAGAGAACCTCTGTGAGGCATTAAAGAGTTCTATATATTCTGCTTCTTTAAAATAATAATAATAGCATATCCTGTTTACTTAGATCCTTAATACTGAATAACATTTTGGGTTTTATATAATATTGAAATTTTAAACCATTTAAGTGTCACAGGAACCCATACTCAGATTTCAGAAGTGAAATGGGGAATTTGTGTCTTTTTTCAATTTTTGTCTGAAACACTAACTTACAGGTAAGATGCTTTGACTTGAGACAATACAGAGATATTACTACTTACTGCTAGTTGTTTTCCTTCTGCATCTTGCCAATGGAGAGTGCTTCCACTACAAGTGACCCATGTAGCTTACACTGTGACGTGAATCAAAAGGCAGTGTTGCACTGTCTGTAATGAAAAATTTATTAAAGTTTTAATAAAAGTTAAAAGTAACACTTTATAAAATCTTGTAAGAAGCACTTGTATCATATCTGAAAGAAATAATTTCATTGCTAGTTTAATGGAAAGGAAATTATTTCATATTAATTTATTCACTAAGAAGATATCCAACAAGCTTAAAGTATAAAAATGTTAATTTTAAATTAAACATTAAGTTAGTGTCCCCAGCATCTGGAGCACATTTCAAGACTGCAATGAGGCTAACCAAGTGAACAATCTAATTCCTTCTGATATATTCAATTTGATTATGGATTTAAGATGCAATAAATATAAAGTTCCCATTATCTCCATAGAACCATTCTTTTCAGCCAGAGAAGAAAGTAATAAAGTTCAAAGTTATTCAGTTTAACACTATGGAATAAATATTTATGCCCATATAAGAGGACAGATGATGAAAAAGAAAAAGGAAATATTCTTTTCATTATTCCCTAAAATGGACATGATGATCCCCTCAGAACATTTCATGTTTTACCTGAGATGCATCTATTGCCTGGGAAAGTATATATGTTCTTTGCAAGCACCATTAGTTCTATTCACTCTTCATAGAACCTATTAGCATTAAGTTATTCTGTTGTTTCTCTAGTGCTATCATGAGAAAAAAAGTATTTATTTACTCTTTTCCCACATATTTATGGAGGAGTCTTTTTAAAACAAAGGCTCTGAAGGCAATGGTATGGAGTACTATGCATTACACCACACATTTCTAGGCAGCATTTGGAGATAGGTTAGTAAAAGCTTTAAACATGTCCTTGTGTCTTAACCCACTTTATCATCCAGCAGCAAATACTGCAGGAATAACACCAAACTGAAAGGCATGCTAGATGGTGTGAGCCTGTGCCCTGGGGTGGATGCAAATGCACAGTTCAGGCTCTGTCTGTCATCAAAAGCAAGAGATAAGGAGATGAGAGGGTAAATCAGAGCTATGATGTCAAGCAGCTGCTTTAGGCTGGATGAGCAACTCTCTCGAGGTACCTATAGGGCATCCTGACAACCTGTGCAGCGTGGGGAGACTTGTTTTGGTCTGCTGAAGCCGCCAGCAGCATTTCATGGGGCTGTTCCTTGCTCTCTCTCAGCTGCCAGCTCCTACCTAATAGGGCCAGTGGGGTAGCCAGGTCATGTACCAGCAAACGGGCTTAACCTAATTCTACGTAAAGCAGCACAGCGTTTATCTGTTTCTCTTACTGCCATTCAGTGGGTTTATTTGCTGCTCTCCAAATGAATGAGATTGAAAGGAGATAAGGCAATGCCTTGGTATTTTATCATTTTTAAATGGATCACTACACCACTGGCAAAAATAACATTCTGTCACTTCTAGTCATGTCAGCCCTTTTAGATCACCATGTGTGGCCACCCTGCAGTTCTCTCATCTAACCCAAGCTCCTTGCCCTGCCAAAACCAGGCTGCTGGGGCAGAGAATCCACTGTGGAACCCCTCCTATTCTACTGCCATCTCAGGAGTTGTTAACCACTCCCAATCCTGCCAGCAGGCTTCAAAACATGTATGTGTAGATAGACTAATAGTCAAATACAGACCAATAAATGGAGTTCTGTCAGCAGACAGTCCTGCACTAGGTGTTAAGCAGTATGTATCCAAGGAAGCTGGCTGCAGCCTAGCCAATGACCAAGACAGACAACCTCTCTGATGCTGTATGGAAGTCTGCAGACTGGAAAGTAGATACAGACTGAAGTGCACACCCTAGCGACATACTGACCAGAATGCTGCAGGCAGAGATCAGTCCTCTTCCCTCTTTGTGCTGTCCCTGCAAGATTGCTTCCATAGCAAGTACTTGGACACCTGGACCAGAAAGGACCTATGGCATATTCCAGCCATATCCCCAGTTCAGAGCACCAGGACTGCAGGATGAGCTGAAGCATGCTGTTGTCACACAGTACAGATGTTTTCACAGAATATTAATCTCTCAGATGTGCTGGATAAAGGAGCCACCATTCCTGTCCTTGAAATGAAAGTCAGTAAGGCAGTAGCTTTCACTCTGGGAACACTAACAGTAAAGCCAAGCAACTGCTTTAACTATCTTGAAGAGAATGTGATAAATTTTCCAGCCCTTCAACTCCTTAACTTGGTGTGGTTTAAACCCAGATGGCAACAGAGCAACAGCCACTCACTCACACCCCTCCCCTGGTGGGATGGGGGAGAGACTCAAAAGAGTAAAAATGAGAAAACACATGGGTTGAGATAAAGATAGTTTAATAGGTAAAGCGAAAGCCACACACACAAGCAAAGCAAAACAAGGAATTCATTCACCACTTCTCATCGGCAGGCAGGTGTTCAGCTACCTCCAGGAAAGCAGGGCTCCATCATGTGGAATGGTTAACTGAGGAGACAAACACCATCATTCTGACCGTCACCCCCTTCCCCTTTCTTCCCCCAGCTTTCTATGCTGAGCATGATGCCATACGGTTTGGAATACCCCTCTGGTCAGTTGGGGTCAGCTGTCCCAGCTGTGTCCCCTCCCAACTTCTCGTGCACCCCCAGCCTGCTCATGGGGGGGGGGGGGCGAGAAGCAGAAAAGGCCTTGACTCTGTGTAAGCACTGCTCAGCAGTAACGAAAACATCCCTGAGTTACCAACACTGTTTTCACACAAATCCAAAACAGCCCCAGCTACCATGAAGAAAAGTAACTCTATCCCAGCCAAAACCAGCACACTCAAGAACATGTGTCTTCCTGAAGGGGCAGCTCTTGTTCTGATTTGCCAGCATGTTCCTTGACAATATTTTGAGTGAGAATCTATAAGCCACACAACTGAAAAAAAGTCAGCTACAGAATGGTCCTACATTTATAAACGAATATATTGTTCTCAGGGCTAATGTTCATCCTGAGGAGAAGGACGCTGCGTATTTTTAAAGATAAAATAATGTTTTAAAGGTGTGGATTTTTTTAACTGGTCTTTCCTTTCCTATCCCTATCCTGAGGTATTCCAGAGAGCTACATATGGTTCACGCAGATTATGATACATTTCATTAGAAGAGAAACAGAAATGAAAAAACACACCTAGACACTACAGAGCTGCAGAAGAAAGAAATCAAGCATATTCCATAAATTTCCCTTCTAGAAGACACCTCTGTTAAAATGCAGAAGAGAAGCTATGAAATATTGAGGAAAAGGCTATGAATTGTGGAAGTTATCATAAATCGAGAGACATAAAAATCTTGGAAATACATAGTAGGAACAAAGTTCAAACCTTATTAATTCTTCTATCAAGGTTTACTGTGCATTGCAATGTCTGATTTGCAAAATATACAACTCCAAACCTGTTTCTGTGAAAATCTTGAAGACTGTCATGGTAAATAAGGGCCTTGCATATTATGCATAATGGTTTGCACAGTAACAAATACAATTTTACAAGTATTACCCTCGTATTGATGTAAAGATAATAAGAGTCACATGATCATTTTCTTTGGCTTGATATATGCAAGTAAATAAATATTTGAAACTAGCTACTGTTGTTTTGATTAATGCAGAATAATTCTGCCTTCGTAATACTTCAGTGAATGATAAATATGTAACTGATCTCAAGACAATGCTTCAGAAAACACAGGTACTGATGGAAACACTTGTTATTTTGTTTAAATTCTAAGGCATTACCACAAAGGGGAAAAAAAAATATATTATACTTGTACAGCCTGTGTTTGGGCAATTCCCTCAGCACAATTACCTCCCTCCAAGTTGCTACTAGGCTGGTTGGATGGGAACCAAGACTCATCCCTGTGTGACAGTAAAGCACAGGAAAACTCCAGGGGCTAAAATAGCCAGTGGGGGTCCCACCACTTTTGTTGTCAGGTCCATGTGCTCCCCTCCCAACAATCTCACGTAGCAGTTAAACAGATACCAGGCACTCTTACTAGTATGACAGCTAACCTTTCCTTTATAATTACCCTCCATTTGTTTTTTGCATTACGTCTTGCCTTACATGATCTTACATGATTTCCCTGATAAAAACATGACAAGTCATTGTTCTGAATTAGCCACTGTGCTATAAATCACAGATTTTATAATTTATGATATTTTGACTACCTGAGGCCTCCCTAAAAAACATTTAAGACACCTCATCTCCTGGTGACACATGCTTGTGAAATGTCAGCATTTCCAGCATTTGATCATGTTGTGAGAGGGTTTGTCTTGATAAGCGCTGGAACTCATCAGTCGCCGAGGGTGTCAGCTAACATCTCTCAGCATCATTATTTCTATTTCATCTGAAATTCCATGGTAACGAGCTTTTAAACACTGGCAGCAGGGAGGTGGAATAATGTAATTTGTAATTTAAAAACTGCGTAAAATGGGACAAGTTGTAGAGTATTTAAGGGTATATTCTCATCTCGATGCACTGGGCTAAAGCAGCTTTCGTTAGCCCAGGGAAATGCAGAATGCACAGGGCTGAAAATGCAGCATTTGCATAACGCAGCCATTCTCAGCTGAAAGCCAAAGGGCACCAGAAGGACTTGAAAGCACAAGACAGCGACATTCTCACTGGTGGCACTACTGAGTGTTACGGTGGTGCCAGCGTGTCCTGCCAGCAGTGCAGAGGCACAAGTCTACAGGACCCCAGAGAGCAAGTGTCGGCAGCTTGTGGGCTGGGCTGTCAGGCTGCTCACCTCCAGGCTCACTCCGCTGCGCTGTACCTCTGGAGGTGTTAAGTGAAGACAGAGTGCAGGTCTGAGGCCATTTTAGCAACATCCTGCCAGACAGATACAACAACAGTAAAACCTGAGCCCAGCACAAACCCAGTGTTTCTAAATTGTGAAAGTACTTGCTGTCTGTTTTCATGTTCAACGAATTTCCAATTGAGATGGTCAAAATATTTATCATCCAAATTAGTCAGGGATGTAATGTCATCGAAAAGGTTATGTTTTTTATAAAAATGTCAAAACTGAAAAAATGGCAGTTAATTAATGTTAGAAATTTCCATGATAAAACCCCAGTTTCCAGCTCTAACTGGTAGTGATTGTAGGCATGCAGCATAAGTTGCTGAGTCCTCTTTAATTTAAATAAATAAATAAATAAATGGAAAACGTTCTAACTGGCCTTAAATATATTCCACAAATGTCCATTTAGGAATAATCACAGTGATGAGTCTATTAAACAATCTCTCATTAATTCCTTGATTCAAGATATACATTGGCAAAGCATCTTTGAAAATGGAAATACGCTTTTCTGCAGTACCCTTTTCTCTGTTCATTGTACATATTAGAGAAAACAATACATGGGAAATCTTCGCCTAAGACTATGCAGCTAAGGAAATGTTTAATTTGGTGATGCTTTAGTTTGGACTTGCCTTATTGTGTCATTGTTTAAAGATCATACAACTTACTATTCATTAGTATTCATGCATTGTTAGCTCTTAAGGCTTATGAATTTTTCAACAGTACTCTCTGAATGCCTGTTATGAACGAAGGTGATTGTGGGAGAAACATCTGTTCAGGTTTGGATGCCCTTGCTCAAAAAAGATATAGTCAAGATTGAAAAACTACAGAGACACACACTTAAGAATTGATTTAAGTTGCAATTACTTAGTCTAAAAAAAAAAAAAAGGAAAGGTCAAATTTGATCTATAGATGGGTGAATAGCTGATGCCCCTCTCCTCCTCTGAGGGGACCCCTAAAACTAAGAACAAAATCAGGGCAACAGCATTAGAAAAAAAAAAAGGTGCAGTGCTTGAAAATAGGTCAGTGTAAGAAGGAATTGTAAAGAATAGTGAGTCAAACATGCCAACCTAGGTCCCTTTTTTTGCAGAATTACTACCTCCCTTACTTTTATTAAACCTATTCATGTGCTAGGCAGTAAGACCAGGCAAGACTTTCCTGGAGACGTAACGTACACAGGCTAGCAGATCTGCTTTTCCAGCTTTACAGTAAGTCAACAGAGATGGGAGCTTCACTTTTTCCTTTTTACTTTGCTTGTCTCCAGAGTGACTATTTGTCATAACAATTAACCAGTGCCTAAAGTCCAGGAGCAAATGATTAGCAACCAATAGCATCATGTTCCAGGAAAACCAGAGGAATTTCACATGTTCCTTGGCTCAATTAGGAAGGAAAACCAGAGTTTTCTGTGAGGGCTGCAGTGGAAAAGCAGAACTCTGAAAGAATTTATCCAGCCTAAAGGTCACAAAGCAGCAAACTCAAAGCAGACCAGATCAGAAGAGAAGTGAGGCAAGGCAGGAAAGAAAATGCAGCAGCTCAGCTAAGCAGGAGAAAATGTTGGATTTCCTACTATTCCTCAGCTGCACTGCAAGGTTTCAGGCTTGCAGGAGTTCAGTTTATCTCACTATAACGTACCGTATTTTGTGGTATTATCAGCCCAGATCTTTTCTTCTGGTTACCCTATTTCCAAATGAGCTTAAGGAAACAGCCTACCTTAACCAGCAAAGGAATCACACTCCATTTCAAAGCTTACAGAAGTGGTGTCAGGGGCATTAAACTGTGTCAGACAAAGTCAGACCTCATTGAAAGTTAAGAACCCTGCGTGGGATGCCTCGCGACTTTGCAAAGATTTCTCACTGATATTGTTTTGTTTCTTAAGCATGAGTACTAGTGATTGCTCTGGAAAATTCATGAGGGTGGTGACTATTAGTGATATGAGGACTGCTGAAAGTTAGCTGGGTTGTTTAATAGCTGCTCTTCTGAGACAAGGCAGAAAAAAGATTACAGTCAAAACTTGCACTTTGTTTCTAAAAAAAGATGAGGGTCTCTGAAGTGCTAATGTTATACATTATGAAATCCTAAGCTAACTCTATAAAGAGAATTTGAAACAGGCATTAGCTGCAGTATTCTTGTTTCCCAGATCAGCTACTCTGACTGATGAGCTTCTTCAGCAGTTCGCAGATGTGCAAAAGTCCCCACAGTGCTTTCGACATTTCTCACCATTCAAGCCTCTCCTGGAGGAATGGCATCCAGAGAAAAATTAAAATGTACTCTATTTGCTCATTAATCTTTTGGCCTTTCTGAGGTGAAAGTCAGAGGCACTCTCTAAGTGGATGGTCATGACATGGAGATCTGGTCCCCAGGAACACTGTCTCAACAACACCTTGAGTAGCAGAGGGTAAGCTTTTGCTGCATGCACCATTTCCTGGAGGTATTCCCAACCTACTTCTTCTTGTCCTTAAATAGAAAGATCCTACAGCAATCGTCTTGTCTTGTAATAGAAATAATCCAAATCTTTGTGTACACCACCTGGTCCAAAATGATTCAGGCTAGAATGTACACAGTCCATGCTGAATAAGGTCACTGACAAAAATAATTGCTACGTGGTACAACACAAAAGTACCTACATGTTGATCATTCCTGAAAAAAATTAGTGACTCTTTCAAAAGGATTAATGACACTTGCAGATGTTTTCATTTTCATTAAAAGATTCTGCCAGCATCTCAGTTTATTGAAAAAAATAAAGGAGAACTACTGGTAATTAGATTTTTTTCCATATTTTACAATTTTCCATTTTTGGTAATTATAATATTTGCCATATTAAGAGAAAGAAATGTCTGTCTCTCTTGATCAAAGAGAAATAAAATCCAATCAAAACAAAAAGAAGATCTTTCCTTCACTTGCATTTCAGGTGATGCAAGCATGACGTTACCTGACTGCCACTTGCCCAGGTGCAACATCGGTAATAAACACAATAGACAACCTCCTGTGTTATCCTAGCATTTCTGTCACTTCATGATCCATTTGAAAAATGTAATTCTGAAAAAATAAAAAAAACCCCCAAACAAACAAACAAGTGGCATATTTACTGAGGACTTTTGGAAAGTAGCACTAGAATAGCAACTTAGGGAGTTAAGGAAACACTCTGGAATTTGAATACTGACACTATGTTAGACCTGGCTAACACTAGTTTTCCAAGTATAACTTTAAATATTGATTTTATCTAATAATGTTCCAAAGAGTTTTCAATGAGTAATCTGACACTGGAAGGCACCATAACTGTACAGCTACCAAATTCAGAAATCTAGTAGTTAACATCCCTTTGGGTTCACAGAATCACAGAACGGTTGAGGCTGGAAGGCACCTCTGGATGTCATCTGGTCCAACCCCCCTGCTCAAGCAGGGCCAGCAAGAGCTGATTGCACAGGACCATGTCCACATGTCTTTTGAAGACCTTGAGGGAGGGAGATTCCACAACCTGTATCAGGGCTCAGTCACCCTCACAGTGTGTGCCCACTGCCTGGTCCACTGTCTCTGAGCACTATAGAGGAGAACCTGGCTCTGCCTTCTTTGCATCCTCCCTTCAGGTATTTATATACATTGGTAACATCCCCCTGAGTCTTCTCCAGGATGAGCAGTGTCAGCTCTCTCAGCTTCTTTTCGTTTGAGATGATCCAGCCCCTCCATCATCCTAGTGACACTCCACTGGGCTCTCCCTAATAGCTCCATAATTAAATGTTTCAGTAAAAGACAATGTTTTCCACTTAAAACTCTCTAATACAGAGGCTTTCTTCCTTGTTTTGTCATTTCTTGTTATCAAAGCAGTCCTGTGTTAGATTCCTACACATTCAAGAAAGTCCTTTTTCCTCTCTTTCCTCTCCATCCTCCTTTTCCTCCTATTTCAGATGGTCCCTTGCCCCAGATCAAATTGATGAAACACATCACAACCTGGTAAGGAAACTTTCACTTAATGTCATCTTTATTTCCCTGCCAGATACTAGTTCGAGAGTCACAGAGCACCGAGCATGAACATTCTAACATTTACAAAAAAAAAGAGATCTATGAGGATAAATTAAAAAAAAAAAAAAAAATTGACACACAAATTGCATAGATTCTGAAGCAACAAAGCTATTAAGTACATGAATCAAGGTGTGGAAGAAGAAAACATGAGTAAAAACCAAAATACCCTGGGACTGGATTCTGATGAAAGCTGTGGTCTGTCAGGAGGTAAGAGGCGTTCAGAGTCTTCTACCCATGATTAAGTTGCTTGAATCAGGGGCAGTTTCCTTTGCTGATTCAGCAGTCTTGATCAACTGAGCAAAAGTGATGCTCCAAAGGATGCTGCTTTGCAGAAGCCTCCTCCTTTCCTCCACATGGAGCCAGGGAGCAGGGGGTGCCCTGTCAGTAATCTCACCGTCTCTGGACCACCACCGCTGGGAACAGGAGTGTTCAGCAGAGGTAATTTATGTTATGCACTGCCATCTGCTGTGTCTCTACGTAAACTACGACATGAAACTCAAGTCTAGAAAATATGGAACTTCAAAGAAAATTCTCATTGTATGTCACTCTTGTGGCCCCTCTCAAGAGGAGATGGCATAAGGGTACGGAGAACAAACCCAAACCAATGCAAAAATAAATATAAATGGCATATAGGGCCACTAAACATCTCAAGTTTTGCACAATGAAGGAGACTGCCCATATTTCTTAATTTTGAAAATAAGAGTTTGATGTGTTTTGTCACATTAATGACTGATAGCATATATAAATAAACCAGAACCATCTTCTGTGTCATAAGATGCTTGTAGGAATATTTGGATGTCTTGCTGACTTTTATCCCATATGTAAATTTATATTAACCCCCAAGAGTGAGTCTCAGAGGAACCTGTCAAATATATTTGCTTATATTCCAGCCCAGAATCTCCCCAGAGCAGTAGCTATGCTCCATTTATAGGTAACACGTTAGCTGATAACCTGAGGGAGCAGCTGGCCTTTTGAAGTGCTAAGAGCAGACCACAAAGTGTTATATGGGAATTGCAGAGTGAGAAAATACATAGGCTCAGTGCAATGCAGGACTTCGTGAAGGAAACATGAGATTTTTTCCAGGAAACCAAGGGGATATTGGCAGCCCTGCTACACTTCTGCCAGCTTCAGTAGGACAAGTCACAGCACCACAACTTTCTCTATCTAAAACAGGTATAATCCAGTGGTACCTTGGGGCATTACGTTGTAGACCTCCTTTGGAAAATGTTATGAGATCTGTTCATTTAAAGCACAGGCCCGCTTTCTGTCTCACTGCTTTATCCTCCTCATGCATGCCATCACAGATCTATTCTATAACACAGTTTGTAGCCCCACCCATTTTTTTCCTTCTTCATGATATTTTTCTCTACCTGAACATTGCAATGATATATAAAGAAGAAGTAGTCCTACTAGAAAAACAAAATTTCCTTACCACTCTGCCTGATTCTACCAGTCATCGATCTTATTTTTACTTCAGGGCAGCAACGGTTAAGTGACGAGGGTTGTTTCAGCCCATGTCCAATAACCGCACATTTAGCAATGTATGAAGCCAGAATGAATGATAATTTTAAGGTTATTTTCATGATTCTTTCTAATATTTCTTTGTTATGTCTTAGTACCTCACTGCCTGAAGTCTTTTGCAGCCTCAAATTATTTACTATTCTTATCAGGGGATAGCTCAGTAGAGGTGGGGGGTTTACCTCCTATGACCATGTGTAGGCAATAATAGCTCCTATGATGGTGGTAGTTTTTTTCAGATTGTACTACATGCCATTCTCAAACTTAACCTAGAGAAATATGAACTACATGAAACTGCTATCCAAGGGTGCAAAATGTAAAACCATACCAGAGGAGTTATAGGCAGCTACTGTCAGGATGGAGTTATGTATCATGTGCAGTCCCATAAGGTATACCTAAAGTCCACTGCGACACCATATCGTCATGATTGCTCTGATTGATGGAACAGAGAGTGGCCTTACCACATTTGCAAACATGGGATACATAGAAAGACAGATAATGAATTTGATGAATCAGAGGCCCAGTCCAACGGAAATACAATATTATTCAAAGGCAACATGCACACAATTTACGGTAGTTAGGTAAGGACAGTCAGCTGCACAGGTGCTGGATGACAGATGGCTAAGCAGCAATTGTGAAAAAAAAGGAGCTGGCGGTTACTAGGGATCACAAGCTGAACATGAGACAACAACATCATGTTACTGCAAAAAAAGAGAAACATCATACTGAGGTGAATAAACAGAAATATAGTTTTCACCACTGGCAGGATCATTTCTCCATCCTACACAGTACTGGTCAAACCAGCTGGAGTATGGCACTGGGTGCTGCTCTTAACGAAAAATTTAAACTTCAGACTGGTGATTGAATGAGTTCTGGAACACAGTCTGGGAGGAAGGAAAGAGGGTATTGGACCTGTTCAGCCTGTAGCAGAAAAGACTGAGAAGGAACGTGAGAATAGACGTCACATGTAAAAGGCTGCTATTTACAAGGGACAACTTTTTTCTTGTACCCATGTTGGAGGAAACAGGAAGTAAGGGGATAAAATTTCAACGAGAAAGATTCATATTGTACACTAGAAAATTATTTCTAACAGTAAAAAATACTGAAGTGATGGAAAATTCTGCAGTCTCCATCTGAGAGGTCTTCAAAAACATGTTAGGCAAATCTCAATTAGAGAGTTGGCAGTGGTATAGCGGATGCCTCTTTAATAGGTCAGCAGGATGGATAACATCACACCTTGAGCCTCCTTTGAGCCCTTCTCCATAGTGGTAGCTCAAGAGAAAAGATCATTTCAAGAAGATCGTCAAGAAGTAGCTGAAGTCTCTATCCCTCTGACTATCCCTTAGCAGCAAAGAGAAAGTGAGAATAACTAAGTAATCACTTCCATCTGAAGCCCGATCCTTTCACATGTAATGACGGAGCAAATACTGCTGCCTTTAGAAAACTTTGTCATTAAGGAATAATGAGCAAAATGAGGTGGTTTTATTTGTTGTCTTTGGGTTTTATTTTGTTCGGTTTTTAAGTTCAGGAAGAGCCATGCTACCTCTATGATGGTTAAGATGATTGGAGTATATGAGCTGAGGGAAATGGGTCTGCTTAAGCCTGAAGAGATGGGAGATGTCTGGTGATCTAACTTCATCCTTTGAGCAGCTTAAATGGGGTTGTAGAGAAGATAGAGCCAGATGATTTAGAGGTGCCCAGCAAAAGCAATGAGGACAGGTTGCAACAAGGGAAAGGTTTCACGGTGACAGTGCTGAAGCTTTGGGACAGGTGCTCAGGGACACTGGGACACTTCCATCCTTGAAAATTTTCAACACTTGACTGAGTGAGGCAGTGAGTCAGCAGACAGCCCAAGCAACTTCAGAATCCTGAAGGATGCTGGGAGGAAAGGCTCAGTTTCTTTGAGTTTTGGAGTTGGGGATATTTGGTTTTGTTTGTTGGTTTTTGCAAGGTGGTGGGTTGTTTGGGTTTTGATTGTTAAAAAAGAGGAACAACTCTCTTCTAGTACAGTAGTGTTTGCAATAGAGATTTGCACCAAATTACACCAAGCAAAATCTGTGCAAACACCAGCTGAAGCCACACCCTAGCCAGGGGGTTTATTGAAAGTACTGACTGCAAGGCACATGAAATACTCTCTTATATCTACCTCAGGTAGAAACTAACTTAGCAGTAATGGCGCCTCTGCCTTGATCTGTAGGACCTGACACTAAAAAGAATGCACTGCATTAGATTTTTCATTCCCTTCAAGTTTTGGGGTTTTTTTCCCCATGGGAAAAGTTCTGTTTGGTCTTATTTACTGCTGATCACAATCTCTTCTTTAAAGAAACCTGTTTCTTGTACCTAGGGTATTTAATTCCATTGTGTTTGCTGCATTCCTTGTGTTAAAAGTTTCTTCTGAGGATGTAACAGCTGGCATTGATTTTTTTTTCTTTTTTTTCTTTTTTTTTAAGAGCATTGCAGAAGCATTTCTTTGGGGCTAGGGGAAGAACATATGTGAAAAAAACTTTAGAAAAATATCCAAAAGCAGTAGTCACCCAGGGCTGGCATCATGCCAGCCTTGACACTATCTTTAAGTCATTGGCAAACTGTTTCCAGTGATGTTTCTGATATCATTTCCTTTACATCCATTGCAAAATGTCTTTTTATAAAGGTGTAAGGTTTTATACTGCGGATCTGGGAGCTATTTTAAAGGATCTTGTTATAGGACAGAAACAACAAGGTAGCTAGAAAGCTGGAGTGGAAGCTAAACATTTACAGGGAATCCAAAGGGATTCCAGAGAGATTGTATTTCAGTGGTTTAATGCATTGTGTATGTTTAAAAAAAAAAAGGTAAAGAATTCTAACAAATATACCAGATACTATGCCGTAAGTCAGCCAAAAAGAGAAAAATTGTGAGGAGTAATGAAAAGGCAGATTCCTCTGTATAAGCTTCCCTCATAGCTTTTACAAGTCAACAGCAAATACTCACTTGTTTGTGCCCAGATTCATCTCTCTTACCCAAGACACCTATAGCACATAGTCACCACAGGCTTGTTTTATATGAATGGAGAGAGAAAGACAACCTCGCAGAGTGATTTACTTCTAGCGAGATGAAGATGCACGTTTTCCCAGGTCAAGTTCAGAAAGAGCTGAGAGAGACACTAAGCTCCTGCTCTGTTGAGTTAGTTGCCTACAGGTGGTGAGAATAAATGCAGCTAACAGGCCTATCTACAACATATGGAACAGCCTTGAAGGAGAGAGGAAGTTCATGTCTCAGTAAACGCAGCCTCTTGCATGAGCCAAGCTCAACCAGGTTTTAGCTGAATCTGAAAGAAATAGGTTAAGCCTTCAAGACAGTGTAAATTAGTGACAGTGAAAGTAAGACACGTGTATTTTCGTTAACAAAAGAAAAATAATCTCCTTTCCAAATCTGTACACACTCCAAAAAAAAAAAAAAAGGAAAAAAAAAAAAAGCCAAGCATTGCTATACATTCAAAACAAAGTGCAGCACAAAATAACTGTTTCCCCTTTGGACCATCAGCATCCATCTTCAGCTATCCAATTGTTTCATATCTGAAGAAGAAAACCTTCCTCCACTTATGTAGTCACATTGGTGCCAGCACTTTCTACAAAACCTCTCCTCCTATTGCCTCTGCATTCCACCTGGGTCTGCTTAAGCCCATTAGTGAGGAATGATACCCCATAGAGCAGTTCCCAGCAATGGGGGTCCGTTCCTCCCATACCAGAGCCAGCTGCTCTCCTGAACCCTTACCACACCAGGGCATGCTACTGTGTGAGGATCAGAATCAGAATCACAGAATCCCTAAGGTTGGAAAAGACCTGTAAGATCATCTAGTCCAACCATCAACCCAACAACCCGAGCTCCCACCCGGTCTTACCCTCCCCAAGGAGGGGTGTAAATGGTGGAGAGAAATGGTGGAAAGGCTGTCCAGGAGCACCTCTGCTGGTGGGGACATGCCCGAGGCTCACCTTGCTGGTGGCAGTGGCAGCAGAGCCAGGCAGCACCGGCGTGTTGGGTGACCTGGACGTTCAGGTAGTTATTGTCTATGAGCGGCCAATCCCCTTGCACCTTGCAGGTTTGGAAAGTGTCTGTGAAAGTCCTGAAGTGGGGATCCCCGAAGAGCCCACAGTGGGTGTAGCTGCTGAACTGTGACAACACGCAAGAACTACAGCTCACAAATTTGTCACTAGCCTTATTTAAAACACTCTCAGCATGGACACAGTAGCCTGGCTCTTTACCCCTCTGAAGCAGAAAAGTTGCTGCCAGCTCACATAATACTTATTTGGTTATTTTAAACTAACAAAACAGACTCTGAATAGTCTACTTTTTAACATTGTTCATGTCTTTTACACTGTAATTACTGTGATGTATACCACAGAGCAACTGAAATTACAGACACCTTCAGAGAAAATACCAAAGTATGCATTAAAAAAACCAACACCTTGACATATTTGCAAATAGCCTTTCAAAAATGTAACATTGGTGGTGTTATGGCTGTTGATTATTATTAGCCAGCATATGTTTATCATGAGCAGTAATATCAGAACTAAATAAGGCATTTTCTAGAAGGGAAAATAAAATGTGACTGCAAAATACACAGAACTGATGCTGGTTTTAGAGAATGGTTTCAAAGAGGAAGGACACCAACTTGCTATTGATTTCCCTCCTACGTGCTCTTACCTGGTGGAAAACTCTGTTATTTGATGCTGCTTGGTCTGCAGTGGAAGAAAACAAAGTTAAGCCACACATAAATCACAGAGCTGGACAGATATCGCTCTTGCTCAAGTGAAGACATCAAGCCTGTGAGTCTGGCCAGTAAGGTACTAAAGCCAGGTACAGGCATAGCCATAGTGCAGGTCAAGCTAGGACCAGCTTAAACACAGCTCCCAGGCCAAGGTGGGAGAAGTTCCCAACAAGACTTGTCCCAGATGAAGCTAGACCACATCTCCTGCAGCTGCCAAGCAGGATGCACACTGTGCAAGCCTGTTGTGACTTCTGAAACCTCTGCTATCGTGGTACGCAGGGACAGGCTGTAGGGGTACATACAGCAAACTGTAGGGGTAGATGAAGCACCTTGGATTACAGCGTAGTTTCCCAATGGCCAGCTCCTCACAGCACAAAGATATTCTGGATACGTCTGAGCTAGCAATACTTCTTCTCCCTAGTTTCTTGTGCCTCAATTAAGACACTGAAAGGAAGACTGCTCTAATGCTTTGACAGCTGTCGAATATATCATGCTGTTTTCACAAATGGCTTGTTATGGCCTTTGCTCAGAAGGTTTCCCAAATAAATTTTGCAAACTCATAGGTCTTTGATAAGTATCAAATCTCACAAGAGCTTATATCTAAGGAGCCCTTTGATGTCAGCCAGTTTATTACCCGATGCAGGATCTGTTGAGTACTTCCACAAGGGTTCTCCACCCCTCCTTACTCTAAATGTATTCATATATCTTTTAATATATAAAAGCTGGGACAAGTGGCATAGGAAGTATTTGTTTGCTTCGTCTTAGAGAAAAATTTGCACTTGTTCAGGAATCCTTCTGCCAGTTCTCCAGCTCCATCAAGGCCACACAGGCTTTCACAATGAATGCTGCCTACCAGGAATCAAGTAGTTGCCTCCTTTCACACATAAGCAACAGTCAACTTTAATGAGTCTTTAATCTGTCAGTAGCCCTTCAGTAAGAAAACTATCCATTTTGATTTCATTAATCATGGTTTCAGCAGAGTAGACCAGGATCTGCTAGTTCTATGAACAGAAGGGAAGTTTTTCGGGTTGTTTATTGTTTTGGAGGTTTTTTTAAGGCCACAAAAAGGGAAAAAGCATGAGTATGTGTATGTACATGTTGCTGTGTGAATGAGTTCCACTGGAGCTATCCAACTGAAGGAGTGGCATTCATCTGCATTGCATTACACTGCTAAGCAGAGTTTAGAAAGTACTGCTGCCATTTTTTCTTAAGCTTTGCTTACACCTATTCAGGCTGCAAAGGACATTACACTTCTGGAAAAATTTTGAGACCCAGGAACAGAGGAAGAAAATAGAAGAGCTTTAAAAAAAAAATGTTTAAAAAAAAGCCCAGAAAGGTTGCCTGTTCTAATGGCTGTTCAGTTCATGCACCTACTTAGCTTCTGGGGGACTCCACATCCTAGGAAAAAAGCCCCTACAAGCAATCTTAGTTGCTCCAAAAGACAGGATGTAGTATTAGATAAGTTAAAAATCTTCATATTAGTTGCAATTTTGCAGGTGGCCTCTGACCCATCTCAATTTTTGCACATCTATACCTAAGAAAGGAGCCTGATCTAATTGAACACACCTAGTGAAATCAGTGCAAAGCTGCCAGGATTTTCACAAGTCTGTGTGATAACAAAATAATAAGACCAAGAAAGTGGCCTTCCAGCCAGCAGCTTCCAGCAGAGAGGAAGGGAGACAGACCACAGCATCTTTAATCATCACAGCCAGGTTTAGAACAGCTGCCCTGGAAGCCAACAATGTAGG
>NW_010272486.1:24139-24916 GCF_000690775.1 Eurypyga helias
AGGAACTACACATGTTATTGCAACTGCCTTTAGTCCTCCTTCTGAAAAACCCAGCTAATTCAAACCTCCCCTCTAGCAAGGTAATTAAGCAGGTGTTTTAATACTTTGCAGGATCTAGGTTACAGTCCATGTGAGGCACTATTTAAGTCCTCTCGTGATACTTTGGTGAAGACAAGCAGCTCACACAGCTTGGGGTTTTCAGCAGTGGGTCAGCTGAGAGCCATGGATCTACAGGCAGTCACATACTCATTTTGCATTATGGGAGAGGGTGAAAAAGCTCTGACATTTTCTACTACTACATCTAAGAAAAAAAAAAAGTAAACTGATAGAAAGCCAAAGGAAACACAGATGGCTTCTGTTTAATATGATACCATACTGCAATTTAAAAAGGTCTTGTGCTGTGCTGTGCAACTTGCTTCACTTGGAAATGAAAACTTCTGTATTCCTCTAATTTCCTCTCCTCTAAGTTAATGGTAGCAAACATTTGAAAGAAATTGCTCCCACTAAGCTTCGCTCACTATTAAATTACAGACAATTCGCAATGCAGGTCAGAGCCCTGGAAGGCTGTTTCCATGTAGACATTAGATCTGGCACCCTGCTAAAGTTAATGCATCCACAAAATTTTGTAAAAAGTATTTATATAAACTTATTTATCCTTATTTTTTATTGGAAAAAAAAGACTAAGTCCTGCATACCCTTTTCAAGGGGTATCAAATCCTTGCCAAAGGCAAAGGCATTCTGAGCACTGGAAAAACACGACATCCTTGTCTCTAAACT
>NW_010272487.1:0-3952 GCF_000690775.1 Eurypyga helias
TATTTTGAATATTCTGTATATCCAAAATATACAATGCTCAGCAACTTCGGAGTACACTACAGGATTATTCATAAGAGAAACTTGACATGTTTCAAATGAGTCTTCCTTCCATTGTATGGTTCCATCCTCCTTCAGAAGAAATCTGTTTTAATTTACGTCTTTCTGCATGGTGTAGTTTGTAGATATAGTATGTGAAATGTAACAGATGAAAAGTATAATTTCTGTTAAAAGTCTGTAATAGTGGTTTTGGGTTACTCTGTATTAGAGAGGTTTACAGCTAGCAATGTAAAGTGGGTTAAGTTTTGTTTGCTTGTTTGTTCAGTTTCAGACATAGGGTATAATTTATTCCAGACTTCAATTTCCTTAAATGAGTGAAGCAGATCTGAGCATGTATCTACATACACTTAGAACTTGTGCTTGTCTGAAGTACCTATCAGTAGGAGATTTGTCTGAGTCTGGATTTCAGGATTAAGGAATTTATCTCAGAAGGTCATGGAAAAGGGCATATGTACCATCATCAGAGAGAATATGTATGGTCTTCTGAAAATAGTCTTAATTTTTCTCTTACAATAGATATGTTTTTTTAAAAGCCTATTTAAAGGAATATATTAGTCAAAAATTGTTTCTGGGGAATTAATTTGCTAATTTAATAATAGACATTTTAATTTAATAATGAATTATCTGAGGGAAAAAAAAAAGAAAGAAAAACAAACCACAACATTGTATACACAAAGAAATATTCAGTATTACTTTGGTAATTTTACATGCAGAAATAGCAAATGTTTCCCACATCTCACAGGTTACCTGCTTGTTTTCAGAACTGAATATGTCACACATATATAAACTATCAGTGCCCAGAAAAATGACTGTATTGAGGCATCTTTGTCAGGCAAAACTGAAAAACTGAAATGCACATATATCAAAAAGAAACCTTAATTAGCTGCATAGGGCAGGAATCCACCTCTCACTCATAATAAACACAGTGAACTACCAAGAATTGGTGTAAGCAGGAGTGTCCAACCCCTGGCATCAGCTAGCAGAGAAGTAGCTCCTGAGGTGTTCAAAAGGTGCTTATTCAAATGTGTTCAGCGGAGAGAGGGTCTAGGGGCTCCTGGGAGCCCTACACTGATCACTAGGGCAGCCTTCTGACAGGAGTGTTAATCTCTGCTTTGATGTAGAGGAGCAGAGGGAAAACCAGCCTTTTTTGTTCACAGGCAGATTTGCAAATGTAAATCAAAACAGAAATGCAAAGCAATTGTCAGGCTGAAAAGAAGTAGCAGCTTGACACCACTTTTTCCTCAGTGGGGTGATTGAATGAAACAAATGGGTGCCTTACCCCTCTGATTTCAGTAGGATCATGTCTGAAAGTTAAATATATGCTGAAGTCACGCTCAGCTGGGACACACAAGCCAGTGGCATCACATGCAGAGTGCACATATGTACTCATTTTCACTGTAAAATGCTGAGGTTTCAAGCTTCATCTAAAAAGGAAAATCCCTTGGGCCCTATCAGTTCACCAGACTGGTGGCCCATAGGATGCAGTGAGGTAGGACAGCTCAGAAGTAATGTAGCACAAATAGGCGTCTCTGATAGTGAACTGCTGCAGGTTGTACCCTGTAATTTGTCTAGAGTCCTCTGATCCTTCCCTCCTGGCAAGTCCATTGCCAGCTTCACCAGGGCTGGAGTCCATGTCAAGCTACTGCTATGAACATGAGTCCTCTCCTGCAGGCTCTCCTCCCTCCCAGCAGCATCTGCTACTTGGTGATTGTTTTTTATGGGGGAAAGACTTATTTTAATTTAGCTTCTATTTTGAAAGTAGAAGATAGTTTTTATTTAAGGAGTGTCACATCTTCTGCCAGCTGAGACGGGAATCTTTGAGGTAGTCTGTCTCTATGATTTTGGCAGCACATCATGGAGCTCATTGCTTATAATTAAAGATCACTCAGAATAAATTCCAAACATCCCAAGCTCTGTGGAAGTCTGAGTTTGGAGCTGTGGTTTATTCCTTTGCCTCCATCCAGCATGACTGGGAATACGTCTTGGATGGAGTCTCAGAGCAGACCCAGGTCTTCAGGCTCTGTGAACAAACTCCCCCTGATGTCTCTGAGAATTTTGTCTGCTGTCAAGATCAAAATATCAGACCCAAAGTGGAATCTCACATAAGGAAAATATCTGGGGCCCCTTAAACCTGGGGTTTGTCATCACTGGATTCAGAAAGAGAAGCGTCAGAACCTTGAACTCTGTGTGGCAGACCTCAAAAAAAATGCATACCACAGTCACATGCAGAAGTTAAACAGAAGCACATGGAAATTCCCCTTTGTTGTGTATTGAAATGAACATATCCCGTCTGCACAGCTGGAATCTGCAGGAAGTCTTAGGAGCACTGACCCTCTACTTCTGCACTGTCACAGAGTGGAATTCCTTCATGTCATAAATTCTGGACCTTTCAGCAATGGTTCGCATCCAAGATTACCCAGCAGCCTACTTCTGTGTGAGAGTATGCAGCTGCTCAGTCTCCAGTACACCCGGGAGTTCTGGCTAGCTGAAGGTAGGCTGTCTAGGAGCCTATGGAGCATCTCCCCGTCAGGGGATTTTGGGAGATATGCACTGAGCGTAATGCTAGCACAGAGCTTCCTCACCTCATGCTCAAGACTTTGTGCACTTTGGCTGGAATCATGTGGAAGGTTGGGTCTTTGTGTGCCCCACTTCTGGTTTTTTAGCGTTAATGTCATGAAAACACAGAGGGAGAACACCATTGTGTGGATACTTCAGTGGCAGAATGACACTGGGGTGGGAATACCTGTGTCTAAGAGAAGGAATTTCTCTGCATGACCAGCAGTAAAAAATACATGAGTCTGGAAGAGGTGCTGGTAGCAGTGTAGGCAGCCAGGTAGGCATTGTTGCATGTGGTTTTGTTGTTCTTGTTTGCTAATGTATGGAGAAGAAAACCACAATGGCAGAGACTGGGTCTGCTGTTCATAGTGTAATGTCCGACTAATACAACTGTAGCTTTTAATTTGAGAGGAAGAGGTTCTGTATTATTAGACTCATTTCATGAGTGAGACCTCAGCAAAATTCTCAATAGCCAGTAAGTTCCTTAGCAGTTAGTATTCTTTGGGCTGATGTTTGGTGTTGTAAATCTTAAGAGCAATAATTTTTCTTGCTTACTTTCCTGAAATGCAGCTCATGAAATTCAATTTTGAAAACCTAGATAAATGACATAGTGAAGTGCCATAAATTTGGGGTCAGGCAACAGCAGCTTATGTTTGTAGCAGTCCGTAGGCTTATCTCTGCTTCAGTTGTGTTTGCATTGGCATGAAGAACCTCAATTACTTAAGGACAGTCAGTGCTGAGATTTAATGGGTAATATCTTTCATACTTCTCACAGCAGGGATCTAGGAAAACGTATGCACTTCAGGGTTATATGAAACAAGTGGCCAGTGTGCTTTGTGATACATCAGTAGCTGACTGTGTTTATCTGTCTTAAATTGTTCAAAGGAAGTGAGACTAAAATCACTGTCATTTTCTAAGTTTCTTCTATGTCAACCACCCAAAGAGAGAAGTAGCTACATAATGTGTTTATGTTATCTTCTCTTTTCTCAAATTTAGGAGGCAGGATTAGAAGGAACAAAGAATTGGTGCTTCTTGCCTTCTTAGACTTTTTCTCAGCTTATTATCCTAGAGTTTTCAATGTAGTATGTTGCATTTTAGAAACAAAGCTGAACCCATGCCAAAGAAAAAAGTAGTAGCAATCGTTTGGCAGCCTTACTCCTCAGCTCTGTTGCAACCTAAATTAAATAACAGCAGGCAAATCATGTGTATCCCTCATTCTGTACTAGCTATAGTAAGAAATGATACAGATCCAATTAATCTGTGCCAATAGTGAGTCATCCCATACTATTTATAGGGATGTTATGGCGTGCTTTTGTTAGAATATTAAATTACTTGGATT
>NW_010272487.1:3969-9770 GCF_000690775.1 Eurypyga helias
AGGCAGGCATGGCCCAGAACCAGAACTGAGCATCATGTTGGTTTCTGTTACTTTGCTTTTAATTCAAAATGATGTAGTAGAAGGTTGGTGTTTTGAATGATAGGCCTTTTCACTTGGTTATTAGCGATCGAATCAGTTATCATTCTCTTCCTAATGATTGGGCTGTCAATTAGAACTCCACTGAAGTGGAGATCTGTGTGACTAGCAGCAAAGTTTTGGTGTTTTATGCAAATAACACAGACTGAGAATCTTGTGCAGTTTCCTGACAGGATTGTTTCTTAAACTACAGGGTGTGACCCCCTTCCTGATTAAAATGAACTCACAAGTGTTCAAAGAATTTATCTGTTAACATTATTAATGATAGAAGGTAAAACCTAGAAAAAAATTTCTGTATTACACAAATCTGTACAATTAACACATGTCCTTTCTCCTCCTTGAATATTTCATCTTGAGGTTCTGTCCCCTGTGCAGCACTGTGGAGTATGCACAAAGACAAATGACAGGTCATGTATCTAAAAAGTCTGAGAAACACTAAAACTATCCTGCAGCTGCACAGCTTAACACATTCAATTTCCCCTTCCCTGTGTTGTCCTAAGGGATTCCTCTGCAGCTCTTCCCTGAGTTTCTCTCTCCTTCTACCTTCCCCTCACTCCATCTCAAGGTTTCATCCTCTCCCTTCTCCTCCTGTTCTTTGAGGCATTCCACCTCAAAGGAATATCATAACATGGGACCCTAAACCCTCTTAGTCTGCCTTGAATTATCATCTCAACCCATTTTGTGTGTGTTATAGATAGCAGTTACAGAAAGAGTGCAGAGCAGTAACCTGACATTAATTTGACCAAGGTGTTTAGCTTTCTTTTAAGTTATGCTACATAATAATTCTATCAGTGGGCTTACATGCTTACATAATCTTCATGTGAGGCCCAGCCTGGTTGTTCTCATAAAGGCCTCCACCACCCTTGAAAACACCATTAGTGGTTTGGTTCTGATCTCTGAGTGCACTGAAGTCACCAGGAGCTTTTTCCACAGACTTCAGTAGCCTTTGTTTTGGGACCTCTCTCACTGAGTGTCTTCTTCTGTAGCCTCTTTTCTTCTCTGTCTTGAAAAAATGCCTGTAAGTACTTAGCCCTGCCTTAGACCAAAACAAGAAAGGTGGCCAGGCTAACCCAAGGATGGCCTCACAACAGCTGTGTCCCAAACTACCGAGGTCCCCAGCTTTCCCTGCCTGTTCGTTTTCCTTTTCCTATGGTTTCTGTGTGTTCCCTCGTGCTGGCCAGAAGCAGCAGTGCTGAAATGCTGATGGATAAGCTTCTTTTGGGATATTTCTGGCTCTGCCAGGGGTTGTAATTACATATCGGTTCACAGAAAAGGCCTTTTCTTGAGAGATTTCCATTTCAGGAGGATAGCCTAAAGGATTCTGCATGGACGCGGTTCCTGAGTTGCCAGTCTGACATTTCTTTTGCTGTAGCTCCAGAGATAAGTGGGGTTGGTGTTTACCATCTCTTCTGACAGAGGTTTTGATGTGCATCAGTAAATCCAAGTCAGAGAGAAGAGTTCTGCTATGTTTTGCCTCAAAGAATTCGAGACATGGAAATCACAGACATTTTTGTGGGGAACATAATCTAAATAAAATCAGATGTGTTTCCAACAAAGTCAGTTTACAAGCCCCTTTTATTACCTATTAGAACAGTATTAAAGCTCCTGGGAAATCAGTCATGATCGTATGCCCTGTGCTATAAACCATGACACAAGATGTAGGGTTCTCTACAACTCAGAAAACACAGATGGTTTTCCTCTAGGCACTGCCATAGCAGTGTACCAGTTCCCTCCGATGCCAGCCCTGCCCAGATGCCACCAGAAAAGCTGTTGTGTCTCATCCTCCCACTGCATACTGCTGTAAAGAGCCTGGCTCTGTCTCGATGCTCATCTAGCATTTCCTTTAAAGTGGTTATTGGCTTTAGGTTGTTATTAACTGGTTTTGATTTTATTTTCCATACCCAAACAATCATGATGTTTAGAATTATGGAAATAACCTCCATAGTCAGCATAGAGAAAATATTATTTTCCATTTTGCTCATGAACTGTTTTAAGGAGTTTTTGTTTGCTTGTAAATGAATGGATTTAGACTTCTAATCTTAAATAGTAATTTCTGAATGTTTTGGCAATAAATATTTGCTATATTGTAATACAATAACAGGTTATTTTTCTTCATCTATTGGTTATAAAAAGTCAATTTACAAGAGATATTTTAGTGCAACAATACAGCAGTTCACTATGCAAGATGATAAATTGCTTTTAATCTTGCCTCAGACTGGTTTACTAATGGAAGAACTTAATGTGCCTGTTTTAGAGTCTTACTAGCAAGCTGGATTCTTGCATATGCAATTTATAATATGCTCAAAAGCAAGCACTCCGAGTAACCAGTGTTCATTTTAATTCTTCTAAATATGTGTCTGTTGCATTCATACAAAGTGGATGAAAAAGAGAGCAGAAAATGCTGCATGCTGGCTCCAACAGAGACCTTGAACATTTTCTTTACATATTTTCCAAAAAATCTTTCTCCTTAAATTCATATTTCAGCAAACCAGAAACTTAACTTTATTCGTTGAAGCTTTATTTCACACTTAACATACAATGACAATTGGGTTTTGTGCTAACAAAACATGATTCCCCTTTCCTAAAGCTTAAGCTGTCTCTCCCTGATGATAACCAAAAATAATGCATAATTAATATTGTAAATTCCAATTAATATTCCAAATTACTTGTTCAATATTCAGGGGCCAAGAGGTCTAGACGGTCCTCTAGGAGAACCAGGAACACAAGGCATAAAGGTGAGTGCTTGCATTGCTCAGTACTATACAGAACATTTAGACAGACCATAACAGATAAGAAAAGGAAGCAAACAAACAAACAAAAAAAGCCCACAACCCAGCATGTCAGAAGCCATAAATTTCCATTTAATCCAGGAGGGGAACTGCAAAGTTCTGCCTTCTTCAGGCACTTACAGTATAAGCCCATCTAAACCTGAATCTACACTTTCTGCAGTTACCCAGCATTTAAACTAACAACTGTATGCAGCTTATCTAGCAAATGCACATGGAATTCACACGTTGTTGGCTATTTATCAGGGAGAAAGAGGAGATCCTGGAAAGAAAGGAGTTCCTGGGCTCATTGTAAGTATTGGAGCTAATCTTTGTAGTAAGCCTTAACAGAGTTACTGCTAACTGCTGAACTGTGTTTGAAAATTATCTGAAGTTAGCTTTGTCTTTCAATATTTCTCATTGGCCAGGGTAAAGCTGGAAATCCAGGGCAAAGAGGAGATCAGGGTGCACTTGTGAGTATGAAATTCTCTAGTAATTCTACCAAAAAAGCCCCCACAAAATCTTATACTTGTTTCACACTTGGATATGAGGGAGTTTGTCCACTTTACAGCAGTTGGAAAACTCTGCCAGCACAGTTTGCATTTGTTCATGCACAGTATCGGGGGCAGAAGCGAGAGGAAGTGTGAACATGCTCTAGTCTACTACAAGACCAGTGTTTTCATGGATGATGGTCCACAGAATACAGTATGATGGCAACTTGCAGCAGAAGAAATGGCAATGTAGTTAGGATCGCACTGGGTTTTTTTTGTTTCATTGTAGTTTTAAGGGAGAAAGTCATTGTGATACAGAAAAATAATTCTTTGACAAATTGTAGAGTAGAAGTGTACTGTCAGTGTTGGGACAAATATAGGAAAATGTGTAAGATGTGTATCACATCCATAGGAGGAAATTCTTCCTTTCAGTGCTTCTTTCAGTGGAAATCTAACATGTGCTATTTGAGCTTTCTTTTACAAAGGATGTTACCAGTCCGTCCAAATTGTATTGGATTTTCAGTAAGGAAGGAAGCAGAAAAGCAGAAACAAAGCAGTAGGGTTGGTGATTTTGTGCTGAAATTGAGGCTCAGAATGTTGGCTGTCACTGTGCTTCCCTTGCCTCTTCTGCTCGGATTTGACACAATGGGTTTTCATTTCTTCTTCATTCACTAGGACTTTTAGATGTATTTATATAGAGAGAAATGAATGAAGCAAAACCTCTTTAGGTTGAAATGATGGGAATGGGTACATTTATTGCAAAGTACAAGCTACTGTTCTATTAGTCCTACAGCTACAGTTTCTAGAAGAGAGTATGAAGCAGCTATGCTATGAGCCAGGTTGAGCAGAAACAAAAGTGGGCTGTGAACATTACTGATCATCTCAAATACAGTTTCTAGGGCAGGACACTCATAACATAGTGTTTAGGCCTAGTTTGCGCACACAAACAGCACATGTGTCTAAGGAGAATGATGAGGAACTGGTACATGATGGGTCAGCTAAGAAGAAACTGAGGAAGGATTTATTCAGGGCTCCCTCACCTGCCAGGGGAACCAGTGATGTGGCAGTGCATGTCAACCAGAAGAAAGACTGCATGTATTTCTTGGGTATTTCTGAGCAAGTTATTGAGTGAGCAGAAAAAAGAGAGGAAGTGGCTTTTCACAGAATATGAAACAGCTTGTTTCCAATGATTTTTTTATTTTATTTAAATCTTCCAGGGTTTGCTTGGGCCTCCTGGAACCACAGGAGACAGGGGACCAATGGGAGAGCCAGTAAGTTGATCCTTATGCCTGCTTAAAAATTTTTCCACATACTATACTGAATTCCCTGGTAACTCAAGCTCTGTTTTACCAAGACCTTGTGTTGCCAGCTGGAATTGTGAGGTAGTTCTTGCAAAACTGCAGGGCTAGGGTCTGCCTCCATTGCTTAGTATAACTTGTGTATAAGGAGACCTGTTGGGAAGCAGGAAGCACTGTGGTAAGGGGTGGACAACATGACAGAATCTGGACCACAGTATTATGTGGCTTTACACTGCACTGAGGTACGTTATGGATTATGTAAATGTATGTGCCAATACAGATATTAGCGGTATTTTTTAGGCAAATTTTGGCATGGTTATTCAGGAACTCAGGGACCGCATCTATTTGGCAGTTTAAAATTTCAACAAAAAAGGAGGCTGTTATAATAAACCTCAGACATTCCTCTGTTGGATGGATTCTTGTTCTGATGGTTATTATTTCAAAGCCACGCTCACTTTTATGTGGCTAATAATGTAACAGAAGATCATGCAGGATCTGCTGCAAATAAATGCAAAGCTGTGCGAGGTATAGCCATGACAGGAATACTATTGCATCACCATCTCTGGGGGTAAATGAAATTATACAAACACAGTAAAAAAAACTGTCCTAGGGGAACCTGTGAGAAGACTGCCAATTTATACTGTAGAAATCTAATAGAGTTTTCAAAAATTGGTATTTCCATTGCTTCTGAAATGTTATTTTGCACATCAAACGTCATACAGGTAATTTAAATCTTGAAAGTGAACTGTTGATATAAAATGTATTGTTTCTACTAATTATTATTGTTTACAATATTATTAAATATTATTTCTACTAAACCATAGGCTGATATGCATACATAAAGTCACTGCACATTTTTAGGGGCTAGAAAAATACCAATCACCAACAACTGGTTTTACTTTGGTAACTTTTCATAGAATCATAGAATGGTTTGTGTTGGAAGGGCCCTTAAAGATCATCTAGTTCCAACCCCCCTGCCATGGGCAGGGACACCTTCCACTAGACCAGGTTGCTCAAAGCCTCATCCAGCCTGGCCTTGAACACTTCCAGGGATGGGGCATCCACAGCTTCTCTGGGCAACCTGTTCCAGAGCTACACCACCCTCTCCGTGAAGAACCTCTGCCTGATAAATCTCCCCACTTTCAATTTAA